>NC_045442.1:42739902-42998436 GCF_002776525.5 Piliocolobus tephrosceles | reverse complement strand
GCTAATACAGGAGGAGGGTAGAAGCAGTTTTACATTAGACACGCCCATTAGACACGTTGGTTCACCATTACCATAGCAACACCAAGATGTTACCATCCCTTTCCATGGCAACTATCCCATGACCTGGAAGTTTCCACTTGTATCCTAGAAATTTCTGCATGAACCACACCTTAATTAGCATATAATTAAAAGTGAGTATAAATATGTCGGCAGAACTGCTTCTGAGCCGCCACTCTGGACACACTGCCTGTGTGGTAGCCCTGCCCCAAAAGGAGCAGTACCACTGCTACTGCTATGCACTACCACTTCAATATAAGTTGCTGTCTAAAACCTAACTAAATAAAAAGTCTCTTTCAATGTAACAAATTACTTTGAATAGTCAATTCAAAGTTCTAACTCCCTCTCAGAGAAGTTTTGCCCCTTTTCCCCACTTTCAAAATTATCCACATTCGTTTCTTATTCACAGGATAGTAACTGAATAGAGGAGAAATTAACCATACATCCTTTCTTTAGTAGGGCTAGGCCATCCCGTCTACCTGTTTTTCTTACCTCACAGTTCTAGAATGCAAGTGCAGCTGGTACAGGCAAGCTCTTAGGCACCCTCTACTGGTGTCTGCAGAGATCTGGCTAATGTTGATGTTTGCTCCTAAATCTTCTAGATATAGTGGTCAAAGAGTTCAGGAATGAATGCCGAGGACAGCACAAGACAGACCATCTTCAGCCATGATGATCAGAAAACTACACCCATGATGTCAATGACCATCCATAGATAGATGACTCACCATGTTTTATCTACAGTCCAGATGATTTCTTTAGCATATGCAGCCAAATACTACTTCACATTTCATTTATGGTATCTAAAAGGCACCTCAAATTGAGTATATTCTGCTAAATTTATAATCATAATCCCCCTAAACTGTGTTTCTTCTGGTGTTCCTTAAGTCAATAAGTGATTCTACCATACACCCAGCTATTCAAGCTAGCAATTTAGAGTTCATCCTTAAAAGTTCCTCTCCCTCAGCCTCTCTATATAATTAATCATCAGGTCCTGTTACTTTGACCTTCTAAATACCTCACAAATATGTTTCTTCTCTCTCTCTCTGCTGCCACCAACCTAATCCAACCACCATTGTCTCTTCAACTGGTTTACCTACATCCACTCTGGCCTTTTCCCAATCCGTTCTTTCCACCTCAGCCAGAGAGATGTTTGTTAAGTGAACACGATGCCATCAGAACACACACACACACACACACACACACACCCCTCTTAACACTCTTAGTTGGCTTCCTGTAACTCCAAGGTAAAGACCAAAATCTTTAAGTGCCTCTCAGAGTCCTGTGTCATCGGCTCCCCACCTGCCTTGTGGCTTTCCCTCACACACTCTCCCTTATTTTCTGAGCTCCGTCAACACTAGTCTGATTTCAGTCTGTTAATCTGAAAGACTTCCTTCTGACACGGGGGCTTGGCATAGGCTAGTTTCTCTGTTTTAAAGGCTCCTCTCCCAACTTAATTCTCCTTTGCTTGGCTAACAGAAACTCTTCCTTCTGATCTCACCTTATCACCATTTCCTTGGGGAGTCTTTTCTAATCTGCTAAAATCCTCTTATCACATGTACTTCTCAGTTTTTACATTACATGTGTATATGTGATTTTTTTAACTAATGGATATCTTTCTCACTACATTATAAACTAAATGAGAGCAGAAACTATGTTTTTGCTTGCCATTTTATGGGTAGCACTCAACAATTCATTGCACATAAGGTGGCATATATGTATGTGTGTGCATATAAACATATATACACACATATATACATACATATATACACATATGTATACATATATACACACATATATACACACATATACACTCACATATATATAAACACACTTACATATATATACACTTATATATATATATATATTCATTGAAAATGTAATGAATATAATTCACCCAGAAATCATTTGGAGATTATATTTTTAAAATGCAAGTATTGATGTTTGTTGTGTTAATGCTCAATAAAATAAGTTATTTCAGGCCAGGGGTGGTGGCTTACTCTTGTAATCCCAACACTTTGGGAGGCCAAGGGGGCAGATCACCTGAGGTAAGGAGTTCGCGACCAGGCTGGCCAACATGGTGAAACCTCATCTCTACTAAAGATACAAAAATTAGCTGGGTGTAGTGGTGGACGCCTGTAATCCCAACTACTTGGGAGCCTAAGGCAGAGAATTGCTTGAACCCAGGAGGCAGAGATTGCAGTGAGATGAGATAGCACCACTGCACTCCAGCCTGGGTGACAGAGTGAGACTCCATCTCAAAAAAAAGAAAAAAAAAAAAACAGAAATGATATTCAGATGAGAGAATTTGATTTCGGTCTATACCATTAATTAGCCAAGAAAACTTCAATCGTTTAAATCAGCAGCAGCATTGTTATGTTAATACCTGTTTTCAATCACACAGCTGCAGATAAACTGTCAAGTGTTATATAAATGTAAGGTATTATGATTTATTAGCAAAGTTTAAAACTTTTTCTGTAAAAGCCACAAAAAATACATAAAACATGACTAATGCTAGGACAAAAAGCCTTACAGCTTTCCTCACAAATTTTAATTTTATATTAGTATATTAGGGTTCTCTAGAAAGACAGAACCCATAGAATATATAGAAGGTAGATATAGGAGAGGTGATTTATTTATTTATTTATTTGTTTGTTTGTTTGTTTATTTTTATATTATACTTTAAGTTCTAGGGTACATGTGCACAACGTGCAGGTTTGTTACGTATGTATACATGTGCCATGTTGGTGTGCTGCACCCATTAACTAGTCATTTACATTAGGTATATCTCTTAATGCTATCCCTCCCCAGCCTCCCCACAATAGGACCCGGTGTGTGATGTTCCCCTTCCTGTGACCAAGTGATCTCATTGTTCAATTCCCACCTATGAGTGAGAACACGTGGTGTTTGGTTTTCTGTTCTTGCGATAGTTTGCTGAGAATGATGGTTTCCAGCTGCATCCATGTGCCTACAAAGTTCACGAACTCATCCTTTTTTATGGCTGCATAGCATTCCATGGTGTATATGTGCCATATTTTCTTAATCCAGTCTGTCACTGATGGACATCTGGGTTGATTCCAAGTCTTTGCTATTGTGAATAGTGCCGCAATAAACATACATTTGCATGTGTCTTTATAGCAGCATGACTTATAATCCTTTGGGTATATCCCCAGTAATGGGATGGCTGGGTCAAATGGTATTTCTAGTTCTAGATCCTTGAGAAATCACCACACTGTTTCACTGTTTTTCACAATGGTTGAACTAGTTTACAGTCCCACCAACAGTGTAAAAGTGTTCCTATTTCTCCACATCCTCTCCAGCACCTGTTGTTTCCTGATTTTTTAATGATTGCCATTCTAACTGGTGTGAGATAGTATCTCATTGTGGTTTTGATTTGCATTTCTCTGATGGCCAGTGATGATGAGCATTTTTTCATGTGTCTGTTGGCTGTATGAATGTCTTCTTTTGAGAAGTGTCTGTTCATATCCTTTGCCCACTTTTTGATGGGGTTATTTTTTTCTTGTAAATTTGATTGAGTTCTTTATAGGTTCTGGGTCTTAGCCCTTTGTCAGATGAGTAGATTACAAAAATTTTCTCCCGTTCTGTAGGTTGCCTGTTCACTCTGATGGTAGTTTCTTTTACTGTGCAGAAGCTCTTTAGTTTAATTAGATCCCATTTGTCAATTTTGGCTTTTGTTGCCGTTGCTTTTGGTGTTTTAGACATGAAGTCCTTGCCCATGCCTATGTCCTGAATAGTATTACCTAGGTTTTCTTCTAGGGTTTTTATGGTTTTAGGTCTAACATTTATTTTTCATTTTTATTATTTTTATTATTATTATTATTATTATTATACTTTAAGTTCTAGGGTACATGTGCATAATGTGCAGGTTTGTTACATATGTATACTTGTGCCATGTTGGTGTGCTGCACCCATCAACTCGTCAGCACCCATCAACTCGTCATTTACATCAGATATAACTCCCAATGCAATCCCTCCCCCCTCCCCCCTTCCCCCTCCCCATGATAGGCCCCAGTGTGTGATGTTCCCCTTCCCGAGTCCAAGTGATCTCATTGTTCAGTTCCCACCTATGAGTGAGAATATGTGGTGTTTCGTTTTCTGTTCTTGGGATAGTTTGCTGAGAATGATGGTTTCCAGCTGCATCCATGTCCCTACAAAGGACACAAACTCATCCTTTTTCATGGCTGCATAGTATTCCATGGTGTATATGTGCCACATTTTCTTAATCCAGTCTGTCACTGATGGACATTTGGGTTGATTCCAAGTCTTTCCTATTGTGAATAGTGCCGCAATAAACATACATGTGCATGTGTCTTTACAGCAGCATGACTTATAATCCTTTGGGTATATACCCAGTAATGGGATGGCTGGGTCATATGGTACTTCTAGTTCTAGGTCCTTGAGGAATCGCTGTTAGAATGGCAGTCATTAAAAAGTCAGGAAACAACAGGTGCTGGAGAGGATGTGGAGAAACAGGAATACTTTTACACTGTTGGTGGGATTGTAAACTAGTTCAACCATTATGGAAAACAGTATGGCGATTCCTCAAGGATCTAGAACTAGAGGTCTAACATTTATTAGGGGAATTGGCTCTCAAAATTATGGAGGCTGAGAAGTCCCATGATAGACCATCTCCAAGCTAGAGAACCAGGGAAGCCAGTAACATGGCCCCATAAAGTCCAAAGGCATAAGAACAAGGGAAGCCCAGGGTGTAACCCTCAGTCTGAGGCTTAAGGCCCAAGAACCTGGGAGCAACTGGTATAAGAAGTCCTAGAGTCCAAAGGCCCAAGAACCTTGAGTTCTCATGTCCCAGGATAGCAAAAGAAGGGTGTCTCAGTTCCAGAAGAGAAAGAGTACAAAGTCACCTTTCCACTGTGTTTTTGTTCTATGTGGAACCCTAGCTGATTAGATGGTCACCACTCATATTGAGTGAGGTAGCTTTTCCTTACTCAGTCCATTGATTCAAATGCCAGTCTCTCCCAGAAACACACAGACACACCAAGAAATAATGCTTTACCAAATATCTGGGTCTCTCTTAATCCAGTCAAATTGACACCTAAAATTAACCACCACAATGCCAAACCCAGTCAACTTGCCACCCACTTGCATCTTCTTAAATCATACTGAGTCTCCAAATAAAGATAATACCAAGGTCATAGTTCAATCTAACAAGATACAACTAACCTGAATACTACCAAAAATGCACTAATCCCTTCTCCAGAAGAGGAGGTAAAGTACTGTGATGCAAAATTAATAATACTTAAATACTGATATGAACTCAATACATCTTATGTTACATGATAAAAGAATGAGAGAAGAATAAAATCAAAGATATTTGCTTGATATATGTATATATAGGCACAAACATATTTTAACAGAATAAGGAGGAAATATTCATGGCAATTACAGCCTGTTTTTTTAATTGCTCATGTGGCCACTACTGGTATTTATAACAACCTTCTACTACTGATTCTATATTCCCTTTGCCTTCAGCAAGCACCCCAGCTGGTGCTTTTTATACAGCAGAGTTACCCAAACCTTCATTCCTGAAAGGTGTGGGTCATTCATAGACCTCTTTGGATTGGGTTATTGTGGTTTCATTGACTATAGTCACAGGGGATGGTAATACTAAGAGAAACCCTAAGGAATCTGTTGTATTGCAGACATACTCTTCCTTACCTCCATTATGGAGTAGTAGTTCAATTCCCTCTTGGTATTCCAGATCAATTACCCCAGCCAACACCATAACTCCCCTCCATATCCTGTTGATTCAGAGGCATCAGAAGCCCAACGTAGCCAGGTGGCAATCTTAACTGCCAATCTTAACTGCCAATTCAATGGAATCATTGTGTCTCCTGGTAGAAGTTTTCCTTCCTCTAGATTTAAGACCTCTAGTTCAGCAGAGCATACTTATTGAAACAGGAATCAAAAATGTTGCTAGGGAGTCACTAGGGGTAATGGTGAGTGGTGCCACTCTCATTTCCACCCCGTGATTCCTGGACCCATGTATCCTGGCTATAGGAGAAACAGTACCATATATTTACACTGATTCAGAGTTTTCACAGCCTCTGAACAACATTGCCCCAGCCCAGGAAAGTATTATCATCAAGCTGGCACTGTAACTGTCTTCAAAAAACCATCCTATTGTCTTATTAAACCAGATACTTTAGGATAATGGAAAACTTGCTAAGACCAGGGAATTCCATGAGCACGAGCCCATTGCCATGCTTCTTCACCTGTGAAGTGAGTTTCCAGGTCAGAAGTGATGCTGCTCTGTGGAGGACCATGATGGTGAACAAGGTATTTTTAAGTTCATTAATGATAGTTCTGTAAGTTCATGAATGGTATTTTGTAAGTTCATGAATGGTAGTCTTGGTAGAAGTATTGCGTGCATGAAAGGCATATCCAGAGTGTCTAATAAAGAAAAAACACTGCCCTTTCTATGATGGAGGTAGTTCAGTGTAATCAAGCTGCAACCAGGTAGCCATATTATCACCCTGGGGAATGGTTTCATATTGAAGGCTCAATGTTGATCTCAGCTGTTGGCAGATTGGGTGCTCAGAAGTTGCTAGAGCCAGGCCAGTCTTTGTGGTGGAAGTCCACATTGCTGAGCTCATTAAAAGCTTCGATTTCTGCCACCATGGCCACTTTGTTCATGAGTTCACTGGGCAATAATGGGGAGTAGATGGGGAAGGAAGCTGACTGGTATTGACAAAATGGGTCATTCTATCTACTGGATTATTAAAGTCCTCCTCTTCTGAAGCCACCCTTTGGGGAGCATTCATATAAGACAGAAATATCTTCATATGCTTTGCCTATTCAGAGAGGTATATCCACATACATCTTTCACATATTTCTTTGTCACCAATTTTCCAATTATGTTCCTTCCAAATCTCTATCATGCCAAACCATTGGCTACAGTCCATAAATTAGAATATAATAACATATCTCGCCATTTTTCCTTCCAACAAAGTGCAAAAGCTGGTGCACTTACCAAAGATCTGCCCACTGGGAAGATTTCCCTTCATCACTGTCCTTCAGGGATGTCCCAGAAAGGAGGGGATAGTGCTGCAGCTGTCCACTTTTGGATTGTACCTGCATATCATGCAGAATCATCTGTAAACCAGGCCCTAGTCTTCTCTTCCTCTCTCAACTTATCATAAGGTACTCTCCACGAGGCCACAGGTGTAGTCTAGGAGAGAGAAGGCCTTGTAGCAGGAGTACAAACCATCAGCATTTGGGCCACTTCCTTATTTAACTTACTTGTATCTTCATGACCTGTTCAGGCTGGATAATGTACATACTACTTCCATTTGATGATGGTGCTGCTATGCATGTCCAATTTTATGACTTGATGAGTCACAGAACACCCAGTTCATGATGGTCAGCTCAGGTCATAGGGTCATGTGTATGGTGGCCCATGGTCAAGTGTTCAGTTTCTACTAAGGCCCAGTAGCAGACCAAGAGCTATCTCTCAAAAGGAAAATAGTTATCTATGGATAAAGGCAGGACATTGCTTCAAATTCCTAAAGACCCACAGTGTTATCCACCTATGGGGGCCTGTCAAAGGCTCTAAACTGCATCCCTATCTGCCTCTGACACTTCAAGCACCACTGGATCTCATGAATCATATGGTTCAAGTGGCAGAGAAGCCACAGCAGCCTAAACCTGCTGCAGAGCTTCCCCTTGTTCTGGGCCCCACTCAAAATTAGCAACTTTTTAGGTCAATTGGTTAGTGGGCCAGAGTAGTGCACCCAAATGAGCAATGTGTTTCCTCTGAAATCCAAATTGGTTCACTAGGTGTTGTGTCTCTTTCTTGGTTGTAAAAGAGGCCAGATGCAACAACTGTCCTTCACCTTAAAAGGATATTTTGACATGATCCACACCACTGGACCCTAGAAATTTTACGGAGTGAACAGGTCCCTGAATTTTAATCAGATTTCTCATGGCCTGATATGCAAATATCTTCCCAATAAATCTAAAGTTGTTGTTACTTCTCATTCACCAAGTCCAATTATCATAATGTTGTCAATGTAATGGACCAGTGTGATATGTTGTAAAAGGGAAAGGTGATCAAGGTCCCTACAAACTAAATTATGACGTAGTGCTGGAGAGTTAATATACTCCTGAAGTAGGATAGTGAAGGTATATTACTGGCCTTGCCAGCTGAAAGAAAACTGCTTCTAGCAAGCCTTCTAAACAGGGATGGAGTAAAAGATATTTGATAGATGGTTTCAAAATTGTGGTGTAGACACAAGTTGGCCTCTCTCCTCCACCCCAGAAGACAAAAAATAAATATACTACAATTATCACCAGTGATATTTCAGAACTCAAATATGAGTCGGAGACAGGTATCAGACCACAGTGAACTGAAAAAACTTCTGAGCAGACTGTAGGAGAATGAGCCTTTCATATCCGCAATACCCCTCCCCCCAGTCTGCCTAGCACCAAATGCCCAGAAAATTTCTATCTGATTCACATTTTCTACACTGGAAAAGGTGAGATCAAGGAGGACAACTAGCTTGCCCACCATCTTGGGATCCCTGGCAGGAGATCTGTTTCTGTCTCAAACTGCAAGATGAATCAGGAGCACCTGAAGGAAGAAATGTCTCTGAGGACAGCCAAAGACAAAGGGTGGAGGTGAAATTACCATTCCCAGTTCTGGAATCTGAAACAACCATTCCCAGTTCTGGAATCTCTGTGCTGTAACAGCCAAAGGAGATGCCATATCACAGTGGCTACTCAGGAGCACCACCTGTGGGTGGTTCACTCCACAAGCCCCCTGGGCACAAACCCTTAGCCAGCGTTCCCTCACTACCAGGATATCTCCTGTGGGATATTCCCATTCAGGATGGGCACCAATCTGATTGCTTACTAGAACCAAGGCAAACCAGGGTTGAAGGCATCATTTAGTGCTAAAAAGGGGTCAATGGCCTCGAAGGGGAAAAAAATCAACAGCTAAATTACAAAGAATCTCTAAGTTAACATATCCAATAAAAACCAAAAAGAACCAGACAGAGAAGACTGAAATAAATAGTTAATCTTTCCATGCAACGTTATACATGTACATCCACAGGGAACAGCAGCAAAAAGGGAGCCATTGACCAAATAAACAAAGCAAGGAACCAGTGACTGACCCTAGTGAGACTGGGATATGTGAACTCTTGGACCAATAATTCAAAATAGCAATTTTATGGAAATTTAGTGATCTCCAAGGTAAGGCAGAAAAGCAATTCAGAAATTTATTGTCAGAGAAATTTAACAGAGATTGAAATAATTTTTTAAATGAAACAGAAATCCCATAACTGAGAAATACATTTGCTAAACTACAGAAGTCATTATGTGTACACCAGTATCAGAATGGATCAAACAGAGAAAAGAATCAGTGAGCTCAAAGACAAGCTATTTAAAAACACATAGTCAGAGGAGAAAAACAGAAAACAGAATGAAAAGAAATGAAGATCGCTTATGAGATACAGAAAATTACCTCAAAAAAAGAAATTTAATTATTGGTGTTCAAGAGGGAATTGAGCAAGAACAAGGGTGGAAAGATTATTCAAAGAAATAACAATAGAAAACTTTTCAAAACTTGAGAAAGAGATAAATATCCAGGTACAGAAAGGTGAGAACACCAAACAGATTTAACCCAAATAAGGCTATCCCAAAGCATATAATAATTAAATTCTCAAAAGTCAAGGACAAAGAGAAGAGTCTAAAAGCAAAAAGAAAAGAAAAGAACCAAGTAGCATGTAAAGGAGCTCCAATTTTTCTGGCAACAGACTGCTCAATGGAAATGATACAGGCCTGGAGAAAATAGAATGACATATTCAAAGTACTGAAAGAAAAATAAAACCTGCCATTTAGGAACACTGTATCCAGCAAGCTATTTTTCAACTATGAAGGAAGAATAAAATATTTCCCAGACAAACAAAAGCTGAGAGAATTTACCACCATCAGATCCATCTTATAAGAAATGATAAAGACAGTTCTTCAATCTAAAAGTAACAGTCACTACCATGTTCAAAGAAAACATTTGAAGGTATAAAACCCACCAGTAAAATTAAGTACATGAAAAGCCCAAGATATTCTAATACCACAATTGTGATGCGCAACCCACTGATAACTCTATGAAGCCCAAAAAGACAAACAACAATAGCTACTGCAACTTGTTAAGAAATAAACAATATAAAAATATGTAAATTTAAACAACACAAAGTCAAGATGTGGAGGGAATTAAGTTTAAAAACAAAAGAAAAACTCTACACTTTGTTTGTTTTTATTCTTTTCTTAGTGATCTAAGATAAGTTGTCATATCTTTAAAATAATTTGTTAGACCAAAGGGATGTAATAGTTATTTACAGAACACTTCATCCAGCAGCTGCGGAATACATATTCTTTTCCTCAGCCCATGGATTATTCTCAAGGATAGACTATATGTTAGGTCACAAAAGAAGTCTTAAAACTTTCAAAAATTGAAATAATGTCAAGTATGTTCTCTGACTACAGTGGAATAAAACTAGAAATTAATAAAAGAGGAATCTTAAAAACTATACAAATACATGAAAATTAAAAATCATGCTCCTGAATGGCCAATAGGTCAATGAAGAAACTAAGAAGGAAATTGAAACATTTATTGAAACAAATGATAATGGAAAGTAGTACTAAGAGGGAAGTACATAGTTATAAATGCCAACATCAAAAAAGGGAAACAAACTTCAAATAAACTATCTAATGATTCAACTTAAAAAACCAAGAAAGCGAGAACAAACCAAACCCAAAATTAGAAGAAAATACGTACTAAAGATCAGAGCAGAAATAAATGAAATTGAAATGAAAAAAAATACAAAAGATCAATGAAACAAAAAGTGGGTTTCTTGAAAAGTTAAAACTGACAAACCTTTAGTCAGATTAAAAAGAAGAGAGAGAGAAGAGACATATAAAATCAGAAATGAAAAAGGAGACATTACAACTGATACTACGGAAATTCAAAGGATTGTTAGTGGCTACTGTAACCAACTATTTGCTGATAAACTGGGGAAAAAAAGATGAAATAGACAAATTCCTAGACTTATATGTATTAGTCTATGCTCACACTGCTATAAAGAAATATCTGAGACTGGGTGATTATAAATTAATTAGGTTAAATTGGCTCATGGTTCCACAGGCTGTACAGGAAGCATGTCTGGGGAGGCCTAAGAAAACTTTCAATCATGGCAGAAAGAAAAGCAGGCACATCTTACCTGGCTGAAGCAAGAAGAAAAGAGAGAATGGGGAGGTGCTACACATTTTTAAACAACTTGATCTCATGAGAACTCTCTCACTATCATGAGAACAGCAAGGGAGAAATCCACCCCCATGATCCAATCCCCTCCCATTAAGACCCTCCCCCAACACTGGAAATTACAAGTCGACACGAGATTTGGGTGGGGACACAAACCTAAAACAAATCACATACACCTACCAAAATTGAACCAGAAAGAAATCCAAAGCCTGAACAGACCAATAACAAGTAACAAGATCAATGCCATAATAAAAAGTCTCCCAGTAAAAAAAAAATTCCAGGAACCAATGGCTCACTGTTGAATTTTACCAAACATTAAATTGATTACCAACTCTACTCAAACTATTCCTAAAAGTAGAGGAGGAGGGAATACTTCTAAATGCATTCTACACGGCTGGTATCATCCTGATGCCAAAAACAGACAAAGACACAATAAAAAAAAGAAAACTGTAGACTGGTATCTCTGATGAATGGTGAGGCAAAAAATCCTCAACAAAACACTAGCAAATCACATTCAACAATACATTACAAATATCATTCATCATGACCAAGTGGGATTTATCGCTAAGATGCAAGAATGGTTTGACACATACAAATCAATCAATATGATACATCAAATCAACAGAATGAAGGCTAAAAGCCATATGATCATTTAAATTGATGCTGAAAAAGCATTTGAAAAAATTGAACATCTCTTCAGGATAAAAATCCTCAAAAAACTAGATAGAAGGAACTTGGCATAATAAAAACCATATGCCACATACTCATAGCTGGTATCATCCTGAATGGTGAAAAACTAAAAGCCTTTCCTCTAAGATCTGGAACACGACAATGATGCCCACTGTCAACACTGTTATTCCACATAGTACTGGAAGTCCTAGCTAGAGCAGTAAGACAAGAGAAAGATATAAAGAACATCCACATGGGAAAGAAAGAAGTCAAATCATCCTTGTGTGTATAATATGATCTTATATTTGGAAAAACTAAAGACTACACAGGAAAACTATGAGAACTGATCAACAAATTCAGCAAAGTTGCAGGATACAAAATCAACAACAAAAATCAGTAGTATTTCTATATGTCAAAAGTGAACAATCAGAAAAGGAAATCAAAAAGTAATCTCATTTACAACAGCCACACATAAAATTAAATACCAAGGAATTAACTTAACCAAAGAAGTGAAAGATCTCTGTAATGATAACTATAACACGCTGATGGAGGAAAATGAAGAAGATACCAAAAAATGGAAAAATAGTCCATGTTTATGTATTGGAAAAATCAACAGTGTTAAAAATGTTCGTACTACTCAAAGCAAACCATAGATTCAATGCAATCCCTACAAAGTGACATTCTTCACAGAGATAGAAAAACCTATCCTAAAATTTATGTGGAACCACAAAAGACCCAGAATAGCTAAAGGTATCCCTAAGCAAAAAGACCAAAACTGGAGTAATTACATTACCTGACTTCAAATTACACTATAGAGGTATAGTAACCAAAACACCATGGTTCTGGCATAAAAGCAGACATGTAGACCAATGGAACAGAATAGAGAACCAAGGAGATCTAGAACAAGACAATGATACCCACTTTCACCACTTTAATCAATATAACACTGGAAGTCCTATCCAGAGAAAATAGACAAGACAAAAAATAAAGGGCATCCGAACTGGAAAGGAAGAAATCAAATTAGCCTTTTTGGCAGATAACATAATCTTATACTTAGAAAAAGCTAAAGACTCCACCAAAAAAAAACTGTTAGAACTTATACATTAATTCAGTAAAGTTATAAGATCTAAAATCAACATGAAAAAGTCAGTGGCATTTATATATGACAACAGTGAACAATCTGAAAAAAAATCAAGAAATTAATCCCATTTGCAAGAGTTACAAAAACTATAAAGTGTCTAGGAATCAGTTTAGCCAAAGAAGTAAATAACTATAAAACACTGATAAAAGAAATTAAAGAGGACACAAAATAATGAAAACATATTCCATATTTATGGATTGGAAGAATTAATACTGTTAAAATAACAATACTCTCTGAAACAACTTACAGATTCAATGCATTCCCTATCAAAACACCAATCACATTCTTCTAAAAAAAGACCAAAAAAATCCCAGAATTTATATAAAACCACAAAAGGCCCTGAAAAGCTGAAGCAATTCTGAGCAAAAGAACAAAACTGAAGTTATCACACTACCTAATTTTAAATATACTACAAAGCTATAGTAATCAAATCAGCATGGTACTGGCATAAAAACAGAGCCATAAACCAATGGGACAGACTAGAGAACACAAATATAAATCCACACATTTACAGCCAACTCATTTTTGACAAAGGCACCAAGAACATAAAATTGAGAAATGAGTCTCTTCAATATATGGTGCTGGTAAAACCAGATAACCATATACAGAAGAATGAAATTAGACCTCTATCTCCCACCATATGGTGGTATATGAAAAATCAAATCAAAATGGACTCAGATGTAAGACCTGAAACTATGAAACTCCTACAATAAAACATTAGAGACAAACTCTAGAAAATTGGTCTGGGCAAATACTTTTTGGGTAAGACTTCTAAAATACAGGCAATCAAAGCAAAAATAAACATATGGGATTAAGTCAAGTTATAAATCTTCTGCACAGCAAAGAAAACAAACAACAAAGTAAAGAGATAGCCCATAGAATGGAAGGAAATATTTGCAAACTATTCATCTCATAAGAGATTAATAATTAGAATATATAAGGAGCATAAACAACTCAATAGCAAAAAAATAATAATTTAAAAATGACAAAATGGTCTGGATAAACATTTCTCAAAAGACATGCAAATGCACAACAAATACACAGAAAAATGCACATCACACACAATGTCACTAATCATGAGAAACATGCAAATCAAAACCACAAGGAGCTATTATTTTATGCCAGTTAGTGTGGCTATTATCGACAAGACCAGAAAAACAACAAATCCTGCATAGAATGCAGAGAAAAGGAAACTCTTATATGCTGTTGATGAAAATGTAAATTAGCGTGGTTACTATAAAAAACAGTGTGGAGGTTTCTCAAGTAACTAAAAATAGAACTACCTACTATAAGATTCAGTAATACTATTACTGGGTATGTATCCAAAGGAAAGAAAATTAGTATATCGAAGAGATGCTCACACACTCATGTGTCTTGCAGCTGTATTGATAATAGCTAAGATACGAACTCAACATAAATGTCCATCAACAAATGAATGGATAAAAAATGTGGTGTATATATAAACAACAGAATACTATTCATCCATTTAAAAATATGAAATCCTGTCATTTATGGCAACATGGATGAGCCTGGGGGACAATACGTTATGTGAAATAATTCAGGCACAGAAAGATAAATACTGCATGTTCTCACTCCTGTGGAAATTAAAAAGAAATGAGTTCATAGAAGTAGAAAGTAGGATAATTATGAGAGGGTAGGGAGGGTAGCCAAGAGAGGAGAGAGAGTTTAGTTAATGGATACCAAGTTACAGCTAGATGAAATTAGTTCTCGTGTTCTGTAGCACTGTAGAATGAATACGGGTAATAGTAATTTACTGTATACTTCCAAAGAGCTAGAAGAGAGGATTTTAAATGTTTACAACAATAAAGAATAATAAATATCCAAGATGATTGACATGCTAGTTACCCTGATTTGATCATTACACATTATATTCATGTATTGGAATATCACTTTGTATCCCTTGAACATGTACAATTTTTACATATCAACTAAAAATAAAAGGAAAAATATAAACAACCAAACAATTAAAGAACCACAAAGTGAAATAAGTATCAATGAAGAAGAAACTAATTACAATAATAGCTGAGACTAATAGAAAACAACTAACAGAAAGGATAAAGAATGATAAATAACTATGCAATCTGATTATTTAGAGAAAAAAATAGATAAACTTTTTCAGCCGGATCGTGAACAAGACAAAACAACAGAGCAAAAATAGAGCAATATTAGAGTTGAGAGAAACAGAAGCACAGATGCAGGAGCAATTAAAAGAATTACAAGAAAATGGTGCATGAAAATGTAAGGAAACACATTTGAAATGCTATGAAAATTAACGCCTTCCCTGCACAACACAAATTTTTTAACTAATGTAAAAGAAACGGAAAACTCGAATATACCAATCACCATAAACTTTGGAAAGGCAACTAAAAGTCCACCATTCAAAAAGGCATCATGACCAAATAGGGTCATCACCATGTTTGACCCATCTTTCAAAGAAGAGAAGATTTATTGAATCTATTTATTTCCAAGGAAGAAGTGGAAAATGGCTTCAGTTAACTTTTGAAAGATAAAATCATTCTAATACAAACTTGATAAAAATGATTCTAATATTACAAGAAAATCTTTCTATAGAAAGAAAAAGAAATCCTTTTCCTAGATTTAAGCATCATAAGAACAGGAATGTTTATTATTCAATACCATATCCTTAGTGCCCACATTAGCACATGACATAAAGCAGGTACTCAACAAACATCTTTTGAATGAGTAATAGGTCAGTTTTCCTCATAAATATAGATGCCAAAACTAAAAGTAAATTTTAGCAAATAGAATCTGACAACACATCAAAATATTTATATCATGTCAACTGATGCTGAAAAGACACTCAATCTCCTGTCATATACTAATTTAATTAAAATTAGATCATTGAATTAGTCTGTTCTCATGCTGCTGATAAATACCCAAGACTGGTTAATTTATAAAGAAAAAAGGTTTAATTGACTCACAGTTCTGCATGGCTGGGGAGGCCTCAGGGAACTTACAATCCTGGCAGAAGGCGAAGCAAAAGCAGGCACCTTGTTCACAAGGCAGCAGGAGCGAGACTGCCAGCAGGAGAAATGCCAGATGCTTATAAAACCATCAGATCTCGTGACAACTCACTCACAATCAGCAGGAGGGAAACCACCCCCATGATTCAATTACCTCCACCTGGTTCAACCCTTAACACCTGGGGATTGTGGGGATTACATTTCAAGATGAGATTTGGGTGGGAACACAAAACCTAACCACATTAATATTACAGATATAATAATATGTAGTACCAACATTTTTTATTACCATGGAGGCTCTAGCAGTTCTGTTAGATCACAAACAAATAAAATAATTAATATAAACATTGAAAAAGAAAAAAACAAAGTACTATGTTATTCCTGACACATACTACTCGAAATCACTGATGAATAAAAATCAAAATTCACTGAAGTGGACATAATATCTCATTTTCCAAAAACAAACAAAAAAAAAAAAAACAAAGATGTAGGGTAGATAGACAGATAGATACTTAAGCATGGAAAGATATATACAAGGCATCATTTTAGATTACCATGTGGCAGAGAACCGAGTCAAGGGAGAAAAACAGGAAGAAGAAGCCAGGCAAAATTCAAACGCAAAAAAATCACACCCACACACATTTTTGTAAGATTAGGTTCATATGCATATATAAAAACATATAGGTGAGGAAATTTTAAAATAATTTTAATCTAACTAATAAAATTGTTTTTAAAGGTTTATTTTCAAAGACTTGTGTTGCTCCAAAGGAAGATATAGAATGAAATAATTAATAGGTCATCCTTGCTGACTCCAACTCCAGATGGAGAGAGGCAGGTTGAGAGCACGAGAAGCATGAGCTCCAACATTACCTTTTTCCAGGGCACTGACTCTAGTGCCCCTGGCCTACTTAGCTACACAGTCTTTCTCTGCAACTCTCTATAGGGAGTGCACTCCAACTTCCTGGTGATTTACTAGTCACAAAAGAGAATTATCAGACCAATTACAGGTGTGTGCTGCTTGATTAATTACATCTCTCCACCGATGGGCCCCATCACAGAGCTGGTTTCACTCCATTAAGTTGTTGCTTAGTCAAATAACTGTCTTATGACAATATCTAATTGTTTATTTTCTGTAAGCTGATTCGAATCCTACTGTGGCATTGTTATGAAACTAGGAGTAAGCGTCATTCTAAAGCAGCATCCCTCCAGCCCCATTCATTTGACCATGGTATTTATAAAAAGGAAAGCTCATTGAACACATGTGGATAGCACTCATGAGCTACAATCTTTGGTTGAATTAATGTAGTCAGAAAAAAGTAAATCACTCAGATGTTTCAAATGATGCTAGAAATGCTCAGCATATTTCCCTTATAAAATTCTCCAACAGCAACTGTTAGAGAATTTAGATAATCTTAATAAGGTCAAAATGATATATTTAATCTTACATTTTTGTTTTAAATTTGGATTATAAAATATTTTTAATATAAGGAGTGAATTTTATTATTTATCACATATTATCTGGCTATTAAATATATTTCTGATTCTGATGCAGTACCAAGATTATTCTTACACTGTTATATTATTTTTCAAATCCTAGTTCTCACAAGTCCATGGGAGCAAAAGCTAGAAGCATATAGATTTTACATCTTGAGATATTTTGATATTCTTAAGTTGGATTAAACAAAAAATATTATTTAATTGTGGATAACAACCTTTTTCTTTTTAAAGAAACTAAATTGATTGTTCATCTTCAATTTTGCAATAATCATTTTTTGTGAAGTTTTTACTAGCTATAGCTTTGAAAACCAGGAAAACAGCTTTTTTGATTAAAACCATTTAAGCCATAGCAAGATTCATGAGAAACTAATTTGCTTAATTAAAATACTTAATAATTAACATTCAATAGTGCAGCAGCATTCAACATCCTCCTGAGGTCAAGACAGATGTATGTGTAAAGTTTAGAGAGAAAGTGGGTGGGCTTGGAACCATTTGTTGGCAACCACTATGGTACTGCAGAATCAAACCCTGGTGACAGGACACAATTTGTCACTATAAAGCTGAATTTCTTTCTAAATATCATATATCCAGTCTATACTAAAAAGTTTAATTTATCGACCAGGTGCAGTGGTTCACACCTGTAATACTAGTACTTTGGGAGGCTGAAGCGGGTAGATCGCTTGAGGCGAGGAGTTCAAGACCAGCCTAGTTGGCCGGGCGCGGTGGCTCAAGCCTGTAATCCCAGCACTTTGGGAGGCCGAGACGGGCGGATCATGAGGTCAGGAGATCGAGACCATCCTGGCTAACACGGTGAAACCCCGTCTCTACTAAAAATACAAAAAACTAGCCGGGTGAGGTGGCGGGCGCCTGTAGTCCCAGCCACTCCGGAGGCTGAGGCAGGAGAATGGCGTAAAACCCAGGAGGCAGAGCTTGCAGTGAGCTGAGATCCGGCCACTGCACTCCAGCCCAGGAGACACAGCAAGACTCCGTCTCAAAAAAAAAAAAAAAAAAAAAAAGACCAGCCTAGTCAACATGGCGAAACCCCTTCTCTACTAAAAATACAAAAATTATCTGGGCATGGTGGTGCACGGCTGTAGTCCCAGCTACAGTCCAACCCTCAGGAGACTGAGGCAGGAGAATTGCATGAACCCAGGAGTTGAAGGTTGCAGTGAGACTAGATCGTGCCACTGCACTCCAGCCTGGGTGACAGAGCGAGATTCTGTCTCAAAAAACAAAAAGTTTAATGTATCCTGTTAATATTAATTTGGCCCGATTCCTTACAAAATCATACATAGGACATTTTATGATCAAAGTATATTTGTTTTCTCCCTACCTCATATTAACAAGCAGTAAATAGTTGCATCATTGAAATCACTTTTTTCTTGTCCCCAAATTTCTCCTTTGTCCGCCAAAAAAGGACACTGCTAGACATTTCAGTCCATCCTGATACAACACATTATTAATAACCTGATAAACATGTGGCTTTCCCCCACTAGATAATAAACTGTGTGAAGTCAGAACGCTTGTCTATCTGGATCACCAATCCCATTGTATCATGAGCCTTGTGTAGTTCTTGGAACGTATCAGGAAGTCAGTATTTGTGGAAACGAAAAGAGGAGGAGTTGGGAGTGGAAGGGAAAAGAAGGAAGTCAGGAAGCAAACAGGCATATATTAATGAAGAGTCACTCACTAGACAATAAATGGTCGTATTATTAATGATTTCACTGATGTCACTACTGACATTTTATGGACAGTTGTAAGTCATTTGCTTTCATTTACAAAGACTGCATTAGCCTTTCAGACATTTTGATGCACCCTAGCCACATATGATCTTATTTCCAAGTTAACACCTCTGAAAGAAACTTATTGCGGTTTCTGTTTTATTTCTAAACTAAATATAGGGTACCCACATTTTAAAGCAAAACTACAACAACAAAAATTTTTCTGAAGATATCTGAACCAAGAATGTCAAGTTCTGTTTTTATGAGGAAATGGGTTTTCCATTAGATGGCAAATGCCTTGTTTCATAGAGTTCAGCAAAATAATATCTTTCTAAAACTTATGTTTAAGTGTAGGGCACTGAAAGTCCAATTCAGAAATGTTTTCTGCTATGGAAAGAGCATCTTCATTCAGTTGTAAAGGAGCCAATTTTCATCCACTCTACACTGTTCACTCTCAGTATTTTATTCTTTTGAGCTAAGAAAATAAGCAATGACATTCTGTTAGCCTTTAAACTTTCTACTATGGCCTGCATAATTATCTTGAGAATACCATTGTATTTTAGCACAGTTTCAAAAAGTTATTGTACTCAAAAATATGCCTATTTGTCAACATCCTCTTGCCTCTGTATAGCAACATGAATTTTCTTTTCTTCTACCAGTTCTTACATGGAACTCTTCCCCAGTATTTGAAATCATTTTAAACTGACAAAATAATTATCTGTCTCTGTTAGTTTTATTCCAGAATGGACTATATGTCATGACTGTCAGCACTTTTCTATCTCTCTTATATGGCAGATATCACTAATTCATTATGGCAAATCTACAGCCCAGATTTGATATACAGATTTCTTATCAACATAGGCATTCCGACAGTCACCTGCAATTACAGTGTTTATGTGAGATAAAACTTTTTGCCATCGCTGGTCTAGAAACTACCTGAAAGCATTTAGAGCAATTAAATATCTTGAGATCCCTTTCAGTTTTATTATTTATTTCATCTACAAATCAGCTTATCCCCAAGGATTTAGGAGAGACAAATCAAACAATCTTCCATACACTAGAATAATAAAATGTAGACACTCTTTGTGCTGATGTCAACAATCAAGGAAGAGAGTAGTGACTAGGTACACATTTAAGCAGTAGGAATTGTATGTCCTAGAAAAAGACTGTAAACCTCATTTATCTTCTCTAAAATTGGAATCAAAACCCATGATCTGAGTTATAGTATCCTACCGCAAAACCCTTTAGTGGTCAAGATTGCAATGGTCCCTTTAGATTTTGCACAATTTTTTAAGAAAGTACATGAGATGTAGGTAAGATGTATGTTAGAAATGTGGAAATAAACTTGGTCTTGGGCAAAGGGGAATGGAAAGGAGATCCTACGAAAAGAAGAGCTTAGATCTAACCCTGCCTGTTCACATTGGCAGAACATGGGAAAGGAAAGGAAGGAAAGAATTCTGCTGCAGGATGGAGGAGTCAGGAGTGGGAGCAAACCTGCTTTCACTTCTTGTTTCTAGCTATTTAGGAGTATTGTGTTCCCACTAGTGTGTGGAGTGGTGGGCAATGGTGACAAGTGATATCCACCACAGTGAAATCCAATACACTGGGTATTAACCTTTGAAATCTTGGGAAGTTCAGCTGATTCTGTTATAGATACGGGCTGGAGCAACCGAACGAATGTGTCGCCTCATGTACCAATAATCCAATACCAACAAGGGTCATCCCAATGTCAAAAACAATCTCAAAAGTGAATCTTGGCTACAAAATATTTGAAACTGTGACTCTAGAACTATATCTGTTGTACCTTTTCTAGGTTTTCCCCCTTACATTCTTTCACTTCATTTATTGGAGACAATAAAAAATAGTGTTATGAGAGGGATGTTGGCAGTGGCAATGTTCCTTGAGCTCATCTTGGAGAGAAGGACTGGCAGAGGGACCTTGTGAAGAACTGACACTCCCTCCAGGACACATGCTCACAGGATACCCACCAGACCGGTTGACAACCAAAGGACCTACTTAGAAGATTTTAATGTGGGCGGGAGTGATGACAAATTCCCCTTTAAAAAGACTTGAAAGAGAATCAACTTTTGATGACTCCCAAAAGAAGCTAAATACGAAACCTGCAACCTGCAACACAGCATTCCTCCAAAGTGTCAAAGTTCCTTGCATTTCCTAGGGCTGTGCGCTGCATATGTGTAAATTAATTTGAAGAGTGAAGCAAAAACTTAATTCAGTCAAAAACACTTTTGTAAATCATATCTGAATAAAGTTTGTTGGCAGAGGGTGAAAGAAGGAATGGCCACAATAATCTATTCAAAACCTACTATATTTTACTATTAAAAGTGTGATGTCCACCTGTAATCCCACTACCTTGGGAGGCCGAGGTGGGCAGATCACCTGAGGTCAGGAGTTTGAGATCAGCCTGGCCAACATGTTAAAACTCTGTCTCTACTGAAAGTACAATAAATTAGCCAGGCATGGTGGCAGGCGCCTGTAGTCCCAGCTACTCTGCAGGCTGAGGCAGGAGAATTGCTTGAATCCAGGAGGTGGAGGTTGCAGTGAGCTGAGATCGTGCCATTGCACTCCAGCCTGGGTGACACGAGCAAAACTCCATCTCAAAAAAAAAAAAAGTGTAATGTCTATGGCACGTGTAGGTCTGTTTATAATTTGTGTTATGATCTGTCCAAGTTACACAAGCTTTCATTTGATGGTACCAAACATTTTTATAATTGAAGCTATGGAGTAGGGACTTATGACAAATACGTTGTAGGAGGGATTAGGCATTTATTTGGATTGATAATCTTCAGAGTCCTAACCCAAGCAACAATCACACGTCCCCACCATTTTACTGTGCTGTATAGAAGTGGTAAGAACACACCCTTGATTAGTATTTTTAGCAAGCAAGAATTTTACCAAGTTAATACATTTATAATGAATAAATACTCTCCATAAGGCAGAGAACCATTATCATACTTCAATGGAATATTTGAGTAAAAGAAAATAACTTTTAGGTACATCTATTTTTTTAAAAAAATCCCAAAACATCCATGACCAAAACTATTATGAGTTCTAATTACTAATGTAAAGCACTTCGTTTTGTAGAGAGAGGGTCTTCTCAACCCCGTAATTGTAGAAGGTTTCATTTCAGTGGTTTCCATGATAATGGGGTAAGTTAGTCCTGGACTGTTCATTTCACTCACCTGAACCTCGTTGTTATGTAGTGTAGTATGAGATAATGGTATCACTTGTAAAACTTTTTGTGAAACTGGGCATCAAATGTATGAACTTTGTCTCCTATGAATGTCATTTGTTAGAGAATCAGTTGAGATTCACTATCTTTCCTACTCTTCTGGAGATAATTCAGTTACCATCCACCTCTGGCATAAGATTAAGTATTGTTTAAAAAACAAAAATACTGCCCTGAGATCCACTTCTCTAAATAGCTTCTTGGATAGATTCCTAACTAATGTTAAAAGCATAATCTGATTTTCATAAATATGAGAATATGCTTCAGTATAAAATAATATTTGGTATTAACAGAAGGAATCTAGAGGAGTTTATGTAGTTTCAAAACCTTACCCATATTTTTCTGCTTTGCCAAATATAGAACCAACAACGACCGACCCAAATGAATTGGTATGCTCGGTGTTCCTCTCCCCAACTTCAAGCTCTTTTTCTTTTGGGGTGTCAGGGGAGAGAGTTTCACACATAGGACACCTGTCTCAGCTTCCTTTCAAACCTCTGGTATCCCATCAGAGCAGTAGAAATCTAGAAACTGTTGCCATTATTCCCCTGGTCCATATGAAGACACAATTGCAGGAGAGAAGAACTAAATGGTCTGTATCAGTCAGAATCTTCAGAGAAGAAAAACCACATATATATGAATATATAGAAATTGAATATATACTTGGCCATTGAACCATGTGAGAGTTAGGGATGCCAATACCCTTGCACCATTGAAAATCAAGGTATAACTTTTGACTTCCCAAAAACTTAGCTACTGATAGCCTACTTTGACTGGAAACCTTACTGATAACATAGTCGATTAACACATATTTTGTATGTTTTACACATTACACGCTATATTCTTACCATAAAATAAGAGAAAAATATATTTACTATTCATTACGTGGAAGTAGATCCATGTAATGAATAGTAAAGGTCTTCATACTCATGATCTTCATGACAAGAAGGCTGAGGAGGAGCAGAGGAGGAAGTGTTGGTCTTGCTGTCTCGGGGTGCCAGAGGGAGAAGAAACCCCGCATATAAGTAGACCCATGCAGTTCAAACCCATGTTGTTCAAGGATCAACTGTATACATCTATAACAGGCTGTGTGTGTGTATGTGTGTGCGCACTAATAGAATGGTCTGTCTTATTTTATATATATATATACAGAGATTTGTATAAGAAATTAACTCTTGAGATTGTGAGGGACAGGCAAGCCCAAAATTCCTAAGGCAAACCAACAGGCTAGAAACTCAGGCAAGAATTGGTGTTTCGGTCTTGAATCCAAAATCTGTAGGACGGGCCAGCAGGCTGGAAACTCCGGTAGGATGTCTATGTTGAGGGCTTGAAGGTAGAATTTCTTGTTTTCTCAGAAACCTCAGTTTCTGTTCTTAAGATCTTCAGCTGATTGGATAAAGCTCACACATATTATCATCTCTTTTACCTAAAGTCAACTGTAACTGCAAATGTTAGTCATATCTACAAAATGGCTTCACAGCAACATCTAGACTGTGCTGTGCACAGACAACTGTGCACCACAGCCTAGCCAAATTAATGCATGAAACTTAAACATCACATAGTCTTATTAACTTCCCAAATCATTGAACTTCCGGAAATTAATTCTTTCTCATTGTTTTATTTTATTTATTTTTATTTCAATAGTTTTGGGGGTATAGTTAGTTTTTGGTTACATGGATAAATTATTTAGTGGTGATTTCTGAGACTTTGGTGCACCCATCACCCAAGCAGTGTACACTATACTGAATGTGTCATTTTTTATTCTTTACCCCCCAACCCTTCTCCCCAAGTTGCCAAAGTCCATTATATCATCCAGAAATTAATTATTTACATATCCTTCTACCAGACTTACTGATATATAATTTTTCTTCTTCCAAAATAAATTCTAGAAATTTCAAAATGGTTGTTTTAAACACATAGCATAGACCATTTAGAAATAAATGTGGAGATTATGTCACAGACAAGTTTTAGTTTTGTTTAAAGATAAAGAAAGGCTATAAAATATTGTGAGGACGTTCTGTATCAGTGTAGGAGTAAATCAGAATTTGAAAGCATTCTAAGGTCAGATGTCCAGGATTATGTCACCAAAAAAGCATGTGACTGGAATTGAAGCAACACAGCTAAGCTCAACACTCATACAATACAGGCTTTGCCAGAGTGTAGTGTTTATTTCTTGTCTTTTTTTCCTTTTATAGGAAAAATAAATGCAACTTTTTCAGAAGTTTACATTTTCTGACAGATTTGGTTTCAGTAAATAAGGCCAGAAAAAAAATAAAAGCATTTAATCATTCCCCAAAATTCAACAATAAATAGAGAAAATGCGGACCCTATTTATTTTATGACTACCACATATTTAACATCCCATTATTCTAAAAGTTTCTTTCATTTGTTCATTAATGTGGTTATTCAACATTACTGCACGCCAGCAATGTCTCTAGTAGCTCTCTCCTATGCACTGGCAACACAGAGATTCCCAGCACCAAGGCAGTAACCCCCAGAAGTAACTGGTTGTGTTTATAGAACAACTGTGAGGAAGAGAGATGACATTTTTTCTTTGCATAAATGCATAATGTTGCCTGAATGGGTAGCACTACCTGCCAGACTGGTGCATCAGCCAAGCTGAGGCAATGTTTGCATGTGCTCGGTAACATCGCTATTAAGAACATTCCTCTTAGTAACTTCCCTCTTTGGGAAGTTGCCTACTTCTGAACACTCTCCCCACCCACACTCCCAAATTCATTATTTTGCTTTCTCTTCTGATGTTTTAGAGTTCTTCCTCAACATAGAGTTCTGTGCCCTGATCATCACGGATCATCACTTATTTCTTTTATTTGTTTCTTATTTACTATTGTATGTCCTGCTCTTGGCACAGTGCCTAGAATAGGACAAGAGATTAACAGATACGTTTAGAGTGAATTGATGGTAACTTACAATTTATATGAACACCAAAAACTGCCCTAGTAGGAAGTCAGAGGGATGAAGAGAACATACCCTATTCCCTTACCAAACACACATTGCCAACTGTGAATTATAGCACTACCCCCATCACTGAAACATTCGGTACAAACACAATGAGAACCTTCTCCTAACCTGGAAGAATTAACCTCTAATGCCCTAAGCTATCTATTGTATGTTATAAATTAACTTTCATATGCATATAGAATGTTCTGTATCATCCATAGAAAAATTGATAAAATAGTCACCCAAATCAGTTTCTGCGTTCTACGACTCAGAAAAGGAAGTCACTTGAGAAAGGCTGAGTATCCCCCATGGCTATTTGGCAAACCTTCCGTACTCCATAAGTGCATTTGTACTGAATAACTGTAGATTATTGCCCTTCACTCTCGACTGATTTCTTTCACTTCCCTCTATCTTGTTTAACCTTGACCAGTTTAATTCGTATTGGTGGCAGGAATCTATACTGTAACTCTCTTATTTTAATGCACACTAGTAGATAATAGTTCTTCCCTCCTTCAATCAAAAGCCTCTCTGTCAACTTTTCTACTACATCATTGTGGAGCTCTACACAGCAGTAGTTTCTTACTTCTGGTACTTTCTTAGAGCAGCAATTCTGCTTTCAAATTTTTCTCAGTTGGCCATGAGGACAGTCAATGCCAAGGAATTCAGAAGATTAGGGGAAAGGGAAAGGGAAAGGGACCTAGAAGCCCTATATCAAGTCTGTTACCAGGCAGCATAGAAGCTAATGTAGGGACAGTCAGAATATCAGGTGGAGAAGAGATTGAGGAATATTGGGTGTTTCCCATATCATGGATGCCTATTGACTGGCTAACTCAACATCTTATTTTTTATTCATCATTTTCCTGATAAAAACAGGACTTACTCTCTTTATGTTATGCTGTTCTTGGTAGGAGCTCAAACCTCAAAGTAGGTGAGACAAGAAGATGAAAACAAGGATGTCTGGTCGCTTTATATAAATTTTTACTACAAGGAAAATATAGCCTTCTCCCTTCTGTTTCCATTAAACAAAATAGGGCTCAGTAGTTTGCTTAATCAGAATACACCCTGGCTATTTTTTGGCTATTTTATCACTTTAATCTGCCAACCTTTCTTTCAAAATAGATGTGACAAAAAAAAGTGCAACCTGTGTGTCTCTCCAGGACAATAAGTAGAGTGTTATTATAAATACAGGAGAAGCACACTTTCATAGATGCTTATTGGGCTACTGAATTTCTAGAGTTAAGGTCTACATCTAAAATCCCAAATCGTATATATAGCAGCCTGGAGATATTTTCTAAAATATCTGATGGGGCTAAATGATACTGATAAATAAAACAAATCATTCAGTTAGAGTTTATTTGGTATGTGAGAGATATTTGCCATTGTTTGATCACTTAAAAATTTAAAGATAAACCCTACATAGACTGCTCCCTTCTTCAGAAACCTCAGTCTGTTTTGGGGGTGTGAACCAGACAAAATAGATCCCCACTTGGTGCAGGTAACTGAGGAAATGAGATAAAGTATACTTCCTTACTTCTTGATGATTTTTCTCTTCAACTGAACTACTAGAATAATAATGTATTTATCATCTAAATACATAAATATAAATATATAATAGCAATAAAAGCAAATACTTCTGGGCTACTTACTGTGAGTGAGCGGGTACTATTTTATGTGTTTTATGTATATTAATTCATGTAATGCTTACAAAAGCCCCATGCAACATATTATTATCATTATTTTTTTATTTATTTATTTATTTATTTTTGAGACAAAGTGTCATTCCTGTTGCCCAGGCTGGAGTGCATTGGCACAATCTCAACTCATGGCAACTTCCACCTCCTGGGTTCAAGCAGTTCTCCTGCCTCGGCCTCCCAAGTAGCTGGAATTACAGGCGCCTGCCACCACGCCTGGCTAATTTTTTGTATTTTTAGTAGAGACAGGGTTTCAACCACGTTGGTTAGGCTGGTCTCAAACTCCTGACCTCAGGTGATCCACCACTATGCCCAGCTAATTTTTTGTATTTTTAGTAGAGATAGGGTTTCAACATGTTGGCCAGGCTAGTCTCAAACTCCTGACCTCAGGTGATCCACCCGCCTCGGCCTCCCAAAGTGCTGGGATTACAAGCATGAACCACCACACCCGGCCAATATATGTTATTATTAATCTCATTTTACATATTAGGAAACTTAGGCACAGAGAGATCAAGTCTAAGTTCACACAGTGAAAATAAGTATATTGATAAAATATTAAAAGGCAATATTATTAGGTAAAACTAGTATTTTTGTCACTAAATTTTGTTTTAATCACCACTTAATTAAAGCTTGGCTCATGAAAATTTTTATTTTCTCAACAAAGAAAAAAAAAACAAAAAAAACAAAACCCTTGACTTAGGTGAGGACTTCCCTCCTAACGATTTGCAGTTTCCTTGTTATAAAACATGGTGCATCTTCCTGGTGACAAAGTTAAACTGAGACCAGTTCTCACTAAATAGTCTCAAGCAGACAGAGAAAATGGCTCGCTGTTTATATGGATTGTGTTGTCTGTGGTGATTCCATACTCTTTCTCTTTCTGCATGAGAAATAGAAAAACAAAGATGGTGTCTGAAATCCTCAAGAGTTTACCCCAAAGCAGTCATTCTAGCGATTATTGTCTCCCAATTCAAAAACTTATTAAGGAACCAAGTGACTGGTTCTTTCAAATAACCTTCCTCCCCTTCCCCACAGAGTTCCTTGCTACAGCGCATTACCATCTCTAGTTATCCTGTGCATAGCAAAGATGATTTCTTACTGGGGCCTGGCCCCTGGAACATTTAAAAGCACAATTTAGAAAGAGAAGCAGCTTTTAAAGACAGTTATATGCTGCTTCCCTGAGTAGTACAAATGTCATGTAAATCCTAAGTGAGCCTTTTACTTAAACCAACTATACAAACATGGGTACCCCAAATAAAATTTGCTGCATTTTAAATCCTAGACAAATTTATGGTAACAAACAGCCTCAGATTCCACTATGTACAATGAGGAAGATTTATAGCTCCTTAGCTTGTGTTTCAGCACCTAGTTTGCCTCCCAGATAATGAGGCTACTTTAACTAAGAATTCTAGACTCCCAAGCTTTTAAAGCAGTGGCCCATTGAGTGATGGAAATAGAAAACAACACACACCATTCCTCTCCCTTCCTCCTATCCCCGATCTGCTCCTTGCCTTGAGAGGTGGGAACATGTCACAATGTCCTGGCGACTTGTGGAATAGGGCAGGTCATGGAATCCTCAAACTAATGTCAAATACATGGTTCATTGTAGAATTCCACAGTTATTTGTCTGTGAGGATGCATTAAGGATAAAAGTCAGGATGATCAGCAGACCCACAACACAACAAATCCATAATCAATAATAGCCAACTTTAATTGAATATTCACTGTGTACAATGCATGGTTCTAAATGCTTTCCACATTTTAACTGATTTTGTCTTCATAGGGAAACTATGATATAGGCGTTATTCTTTTCATCCACTTTTTACAGATGAGAAAATTGAAACACAGAGAGGTTGAATAACTTCTCAAGATCACACTGCTAGTTGGAGGCAGAACCAAACATTTGAACCCAGACATTACAGCTCCAGAATCCCTGAGCTTAATCATCATATTCCAGCTGCCTCTCAGAGTAGTTTTATGCTGACTATCCTTCTCTTCCTGGCTTCAGAGATGAAGAAGTATTTTATCAACTCCTTACTGAGATTTATGCAAAAGACAAATTTCAGAAATCTCCTGTTGTATTTTTTTTGGAGGGAGGGATGGTTTGAAACTTTCTCATAAACATTTACCGAATAAAAAGACCCCTTATAACTCTCATATTTTTCTAGCAGAGAACCTTTGGATAATTAAAGAGTAGTTACTGCATCCCATTTGTACTTATATCTGTGACACTTTAAGAATCCAATGAGTACAAAAAGCACCAACATAGGACACAAATGATACAAGCAGAGCAGCATACCTGGAGAGTGGGCGATTTCTGAGCCCATTTTATCCCACTATGAATTCATTAATAGAAATATGTCAGTTTCAAACTTTTCAGTATTCCTGACATTTATTTAAACTCGGAACAAAGAGGAAATTTGACTGTAGGCTACAAAAGCAATCAAGTCATTGGACCATCTCCACTGCAGTTTCAAACTAGCAAACTTCATTCCTCTGTGGGAATTCAGGATGATTCTCTATTTCAGAGTCTAGATTACAAGTCAGAGTATAAGGAGAGCCCAAGTCTTGTTTATCCTACTCATTAATGTGTCAGTAATGTGTTGCAGGTGCCTAGAACTGTGACTGGCATATAGTAGGCACTGAGTACACATTGGTGAATGGACCAGTTAGAACAAAAGAGTTATCTTTGAGTCTAGTTTCATTAATTTCATTTACAGTAACTGGCTAAGACTTTTTAATTCAAATTTATTATATAACTCCTGCAGGATTCACAAACTGAAACATAGTAGGCAAGAGAAATCTTTGTTCAAATGTGTACATCTAAGACTATTTCAGTTGTTCCAGTACTTGTCAATTATACTATCAGCGTTTGGCAACAGGTTGAAGATAAAGACCTCCACCCACCTAAAACACATACCCCAAACTCACGTGAAAAGTACTAGTATAGTGGTTAAGGCCTTGGTCTCTTGAATCAGACCTAAGCTTAAATTCAAACTCCACCACTTATGAACTGCATTTTGAACCGCTTGTAACTTCAGCTTTCTCAACTCTAAAATCCAGTAAGAATGCATATGAGAGTTATGGTAAGCATTAAATTAGATAATATATCAAAAGGGCTAGCACAGTGTCTGGCATATAGGAAATGCCTAATAAGTGGATGGAAAGAGTGAAGTAGGAACATGCTGAACACGCTTTCATTCTGAGGCTCATTCTCTATGCAATTTTTTACATCTTCACTTTTTATCACTAAAAACACAATTTTTCTTTCAAAAAAATCTATTTGTGCTCCTCTAGGTCACTGAAAGTCTCAGAAAAGAACTGTGATAACTTCTAGTAATTTGCTAAGGGAGCTTGGCAAGAGTGGACCTCATCAATATGGCACTGAGAAATCTCATACTCATAATGAGAAAATGTTTCACTAAATGAAAGAATTATATAGATTCTAGCTTGTTTCTAGGGTCAGGGGTCCTCATTTAAATTAATGTCAAGCTGTATTTTCAAGTAATTCTAATGAAAAGAGCCCTTGACTGTCCCATACCCTGAAGATTCCAATATAATGTATTATTTTAAATATTAACATGTGGAAGAGCCTCTTAGACTCTCTTGGTCCCAGTCAGGAATTCCGTTGCTCATACTGGGGGAATATGACTTAGTCACAGAAAAAAATGTGTGTTTATTTGGTGATATAAACCAAAAAATATCAAAGATGCATATTAGGCATAAAATCATTTAATTAGCTTACAATGATTAGTGTTATCACTACCAATGTAATCCTAAGAGAAGCAGACTATTGGATTCAAGGCAGAAAGGAAGGGAAATGAAGCTAATGTTTTAAAATTTATATAATGTACCAGAAGCTAGGATATTTAACCACCAGCATTTACTGAGCTTAACACGTGCCAAGCTCTGTGCTTAGTAATTTTATTCCCATGCTCTTATTTAATGCTCACCTATTCTTTGAGGTGTGTAAAATCTACCCCAAGTGAGAAAACTGTAGCACAAAAGGGATAACTTGCCCAAGGTCCTTTATCTAAGAAGTGGTGAGTTCAGAACTTATACCCCAAAAATCTGGATCCCAAGTCTAAGATTTCTCATGCTACTATTTCATGTTCATTGTTGACTTAAGCAGATGATAAAATCTTGACCCTCATAATTGGAATGATTAGGGGTATAGGATCTAATTTTATGATTAATATACAGCAAAAGACACTGTCATATAAGAGGGCCATTTCACAGGCTCTTCAAGAACCAAAGTGTTGAAGATGCACTTCGGATCCTCTCCCAAACGAGGAATAAAGTAGATCTCAATCTCTCTGCTGATCAACTGGTTCTAACTGAACTCTGCAGTTGTGGAGTTTTCACTTATCATGATTTTGTTGTGTTTGTATTACTATTCAATTTCAGATCCACAGGTTATACACGGTAAGTTTTCTTCATTCACTCATCAACTTCTCCCAGCCCACTACTCTTTCTCTAAAACCTTTCCTGTGTATTGTCATAAATAGGTTTCATAATCAGAAATAAAAAGAGAGTCACATTTATGCCAATTGAACCCACCGGACCAGTTTCTGAAGGCATGCTTCAGACCCTTCACCTGCTTTTCAGACAAGACTGAAAATAATTGGGCTGTGCTAGGTCTTTTTTTATGAAATTATTCTGAAGAACAGTCATTATGTTGGGAAGATTCTACTTTATCCATCTCCATGGGTTTGCTAAATGAGAACAGCAGTTTGTTGAAAAGGCAGTTGTAAGATTTTAAAACCACCACATTTAATAAAGTTCAGTTTGGTTTCTTACACATTTCTATGGACATGACCTCAAATCCCAAAGTTTAAAGTGCTTTGACTTTGGAAAAGACATCCATCTGTAGCTATAATTTACTAACTTTTCTCCACAATGTTCAGGTGCTATGATGAGTTCAGGGAAAAAAAAATGTCCTTATAAACATCCAAATTTGCATCCTACAAGCAATACCATGACTATTAAACTATGGGATATTTTGTCAGTTTGTGGGATATTTGTTTTCATAATGGGTTCCTAAAATGTGTTTCAGACTGGGAGGTGGACCCATGCAGAACTCTTCTATGTCTTGAAATTTATAATTATCTTTGCAGTTTTCACATGTAGAAGTGGTTTAGCGAAACTAGACGAGTTTCCAGGCCAAAGACCTTGGCTCTAATCCTGGCTCACTTGGTAGAATTCACCTCAATTAAACAAATTTTCTCATCTCTAAAATACATGGATTGAGCTACATAATTTCTAAGGTCCCTGAGAAACCTAAAGAGAAGAGGGAAATCTCCAGAGCCTCCTTCTACTCCTCCACCGCATACACACACACCTTCTTCACTTCTTCCCTTTCCCATTGCTTAACACCACTGGAAGCAGGGTGACTAGTGGGATTTGTCTGATTTCCAGATTCCAGGACACTACTGAACAGAGTCGCTGTGCAGTAGAATGCATTTGGGGGTGACTCACCGTCCCTGTGCAGCTGGAGTTGGGAATTGGGCCCCCAAGCTTTCTTTCCATGCTGCTCTGCTCTCTCTTCCTCTCCATGAACAGTCAGCCTGAGCCTATGACTCTATTCACAGGCTAGTCATTTTAGAAACTGGATTGGAAACAATTACATTCTTTCTTACAGTCTTACACTCTCCTGTCTCTGTCTGTGTAGTTTCACTACCATGCAGCTGAAAGATATGATAGATTGGATATAACTATCTGGCAGGAAAAAAAAATCCTCATACAGTCCAATCAGTTTCACCAGAGTTCTATAGACTAAGACCTCAAGTTCAAACCCAACTGTCAAACATGTAGCTCTGTGCATTTCCCCTCTGTGTGTTCTATATGCATGTATCTTCCCAGATGACCTTCCAAGGAGGATAGGAGGCTGGGCCTGGGTGGGAAGAAGATGTTCTGAATCCCTTGACTCTAACACTCTACTGTCACCAATAATACCATATCAACAGGATGGTTTAGAGAATCTCCTGTGATTTTAAAAACAACTATAAATAACAATTTTATCAGAAATTGGTTTATGGCTTGATTAATGTAGAGCTTACCTGACAAATATAATATATGCCAAAAATTCACTTGTCTGAATTAGTTTGCATAGAATCCAAACCCTTCTCTTTCTCAGAGTATCTCTAACTCTATGTGTTTCCTTCACTGTCTGTCTCTCTTCCTACAAACACACACTACACTGTGAACATGTAGGTGTATCACAGCATCACATTGACAGAGACTCAGAGTCTGCTCCTTCCCAGCCAAGCCATCTGAACCAAGGAGTCTCCCTTGATGACCCAAAAAAGAAATAATAGAATTGGTGTCTGTTTTTCTTGTCGACAGCCCACACACACACACACACACACACAGCATCTAGTTTATATTTTACCATGCTCTGGGAACTATGCACCTCAAATAAAAGTTATTCCAACAGTGGAGAGTGAATTATTAAGGACATATCCCTGAAATGAGAAAATCTGCAGGCAAGAGACAGCTGCCCTCTATGCCTCGTGGAGCTTGGAGAGCCCTCTTCACCAGCAGCAAAGTTGAACAGAGCTCTCTTCTGCTTTTCCTTTAGGGCAGTGACTTATGAATAGTGAAACTTTCCAGGTCCTTAGCCACCTATCCTCTCAGGAGAATCCCATCATTTCCACACCAGTGACTGGAGCCTAAATGTGGCTTTTGGTATGGAAGTAAAGGAAATAAAGCTTAAAGAACAGTCAGCAGCCATCTCCTTAGGCACTTATGAAAGCTTAACTTAAAGGGTCATGTCTGACTTCCCAGGGCAGCAAAGAGAAAGGACAGACAAAAGCTTTCAAGAGTTGTAACCTTCCGGCATTCATTCGGTCAGAACTTTCTTTCCATAGTGATAGCAAATGCAGACTATGTCAAAGATTTTTAGTTTTGCTAATACTCTCTGAGTAATTCTCAAGCTGTTGCTATAAGCAGCGCATGTTTTCTAATGCACAAGAGCGTTTTAGTATTAGGCATGAGATGCTGCTTACCATTTTAGAACCTCAATATTGAAGCCTAGTAGAGGAAGCTTTGACTGAGTCTTCTCAGTTTACGAGGGCTACTTACTTGTACCATTTTTTTTTTTTTTTTTTCAAGAAGAGTCCTGGGTACAATGACAAGCTGGGACCAAACCCAAGGCAGAGCTGGCTCCCCATAGAGTCCCAGAAAGTGAGAACTGTACCAACTGCTTCCTTTTGTGCTTCACAACAGCAGGGGAGGATTATGATAAGGGAAGGTAGGAGGGAAGAAAAAGGAGGGAAGGCCAGGTCTGACCAAAGGTGGAAAGAGAGGAAGTTAGAGGACATATTCTGGCAAAATCTGGTTACCTTCCCTCCTTAGGCGGAGGTAAGAAATAACAAGGAAGGTGCTTGATGACACTGCATTTCTTGGGGTGGCACGAGGGAAGAGGGGAAGGGGCCCTGCATTCTGGTATAATCACACAAGCTCTTTACCTCATCCGGCTCCCTCAACCTCCCTGCAAACACAATGGCTAAACCTCCTCCATATAATATGCTGCCCTAACCAGGAATGGACCCCAAAATTAAATATGTTATTTATTGTAAAAATATTACATATTCAGAGTAAAATCTTCAATTATGCAAAATGGCATATAATGAAAGGTAAAATTCCTTTGCCTGTCACCTGACTTCCCCTCATGTGCCCTTGTCACAGAAACTCACACTTAACAATTTATTTTACATCCCTAGAGAAATTATTCATATATGCAACTACACCTATATATAATGTTTTTGTAAAAAATATTCAAATGAGAATCACACAAAGCATACTGTTCTGCCACTTGCTTTTTTAACTCAGTGTATTTGAACATTTTTCCATAATCGTACACCAGACCAAATTCACTGCTTTTAAGGACTGCATAGTGTTTGGGCAGACCATACTGGAAAGTCTTCTCATAAGTGACCATTAGATAACTTCCACTTACTTTGCATTACAAGCCATGCTGTAGTTAAAGTTATTTGTACGTCTATCTTTGTGTACCTGTGAGAGTATATCTTATACGACTGGAATCCTAGGCTTAAGAAGTATATACATTGTAAATTTTGGTAGATAATGTCAGATTGCTCCCAACAATACTGCTTACAAGTTTTTGCTTTCCAATGTCCTTGCCAATACCCAATATTCACTAAAAGGTAAAAATTGTATTTTATTATTTTCATTTACATTTCTTTAATTGTGAATAAAACTGGGCATATACCCACTCATTACAAATCCTAAATATGGATTTATAATGCCCTATTTACAGACACATACATATACACAGAAACATTTCTCCCAGGAAGGACCTATTCATATCCTTTCCTCATTTTTCTTTGTATTGTTCATTCATTCTTCTTAATTTGTAGGGATATATAATATGAAATTACTATATTTTTATCAGAGGGCTTTTACCTTATTTATAGTACTATTTTAATACTGAAGTTTTGATACTTTTTTTAAGTAGCCCAATTCATCCATCTTGTGCTTTATAACTTCTGGGTTTTATGTCAGGCCCCAAGGGCTTACCAACTCCAAAATTATTTTTTAAATCACTGGTATTTTCTTCTAGTATGTTCATGTTTTAATTTTTTAAGTATAAATGTTTTAATTATTTGGAATTACTTGTGGTGTAAGATGTGAAGTAAGAATCTACCTGTATATTTTCCCAAAATTTTCAGTTGTCCTAACCTAATTTATTACTAATCTAATTTTGTCTCACTGATTTCAGACAAAATTGGGTGCATTCAGGGTGGTATGGCCATAGACTGCACCACTGATTTCAAATATTAAATGCCAAAACATATGCAGGTCTTTTTCTAGACTCTATAATATGTTTCATTGATTTTTTATTTTTACCTCAGTTATAAACTGATTTAATTCTGTAACTTTTTATACATTTCAGTATCTGCTAGGGTTAGTCTTTCCTCATAACTCTTCTTTAGTATATTTTATTTTCAAGCTGGAAAAGTTAGAAGCAGGCTCTCTCTTCAAAGGTGGAAGCTTGCATTTGCTTTGAAGGATGACTATGCTGGAGCTTTGTGAAAAGCCATTTGAATAGATCCTCTGGTTATGTAACAATTACCTACAGCTCTGGGGAAGACCTCAATGCAAACTCAGATGCGTTCTGTTCCAGCTGAAGCCAAATGTTCTGTTTAGAAATATAAATTGGGCAAATCTTTTAGCAGAACTGTGTTTCTACTTGTATAGTCAATAGAGAAATGTTTCTTCTCTAAACATGAATTTATAATATCCTATTCTTATATATGAATTCATGTGGCAGAGAAATATGTCTTCCTGCCCTGGCAGAATTTGTGCCCAGGAGTTGCAGAGACAGGGTGAAAGAGCCAGTGCAAGAGAGAGACCAGGATGGAATCCTGATCCTATCTTCAGCCTACACTACAAGAGAGACTGTAGGAAACAAAAAGAAACAAAAGGAAAAGAAAAAATAGGCCTGGAGAAGGCAGCCCATCCTGAACCTGAGCTCTTTATTCCATATTTTGTGTTATAAAAGATTGAATGGGCTGAATTGGGAAGATATATATTGTTCTGATTTATTCTGAAACCTTCAGGGAAACCCTTATTTCTGTGGCCTTTTCCTTTCAGGGAAAAGAGAATGACTATTCCCAGTCATCCAGGAAGGTGTGTGAGGAAATGTGGATATTTGGAGGCCTTTAGGATCTGTGGGCCTAGACTCCAGTAAGAGAGATGTGCTCAAGGGCACTCCACTGTGAGTGTCTGAGTAGTGCATGGGTGGTTTTGAGAGCTGGAAAAGAGGTACACCCAGGAGATGGCCTCACAGAGGAGCTTTGAAAACTGCCATATCTGGAATCCTTTTTGCATCCTCTTTGTTGTGATTCGCTTCTGAAACCGCTAAGCCTTCACAAAGCCTTGGACTATCTAACAGGCAATTATGGCGGGTTTAAGGGACGTGGCTTGCCCACCTTGGGGAAAGTGGTCGAGACGCATGCAGCTGCAGGGTGAAGAGAGAGGGGAAACAGAGCACAGAGGACAGTCAGATAACTAAAGTGACAACACCCCCACTCCCAGTTTCTCTAACATGTGAAGCTTTACCACGGGGTCCCAGAAATGCTGAAGTGGGGAAAGCTGGGATACACTGGAATTCCTACAGGCAGACAAAATTGCGTACTGAGGGGAAGTGTGACCTCACATCTGCTGAAGAATAATCATTTCTTGTAACAAATGCTCAACTCTTGTAATTTCTACTTTTGTTACTAAAAGTGAGGTATCCTTTTACTCATTAAACTATTTAAGTTTTTCAAATAGGCCAGCTTCTTTTTTATGTTTTTATTTCAATAGTTTTGCGGTACAAGTGGTTTTTGGTTACATGGATAAATTCTTTAGTGGTGATTTCTAAGATTTGAGTGCATCTGTCACCTGAGCAGTGTACACTGTACCCAGTATGTAGTCTTTTGTCCCTTAACCCCCTCCCAATCTTTTCCCTACCCTGGCTCCCCAAAGTCCATTATATCACTCTTATGCCTTTGCATTCTCATAGCTTAGCTCCCACTTATAAGTGAGAACATATGATATTTGGTTTTCCATTCCTGAGTAACTTCACTTAGAATAATGGTTTCCAAGTCCATCCAAGTTGCTGCAAAAGACATTATTTCAATCTTTTTTATGACTGAGTAGTATTCCATGATATATATATACCCCATTTTCTTTATCCACCATTGATCCACGGTCAATGGGCACATGGTGGGTTTCATATCTTTTTGTAACACTCAAATTTGGAAACTCTACTTTTGTTTCATAAAACGAGGTATCTTTTTACTCATTAAATTATTTAAATGTTTCAAACAGGCCAGCTTCTATCTAGGCCTTACCCAGCAAACACTGTTTTCATGTAGTCCAGTCAATCCTATCAAGGCAGAAAGAGTTTTTATCCTAAACAACAATAAATGAAAATCCAGCTTATCCAGGTGGTTACCTCAAGTCTCCTTTTATCAGACTGAGGGTTTGGAGATCAGTCTTGGTTGCAAACTTTGCCAGCAAGCAGAGAAAGTGGTGGGTCTTGCTCTATTGCCCACATCCTCACATTTCCACATGGAGACAGCCTCTAGGGGAGGACATTGCTTTTCCAGGTGTTGCTAAATAAAAATAATTAAAGAACTGAGGTTCATAGGAGCCTTTTTGTTTTTTGTTTTTTTTTGTTGTTGTTGTTTTTTTTTTGACAGGGTCATGTTCTGTTGCCCAGGCTAGAGTGCAGTGATTATAGTTCACTGCAGCCTTGAGCTTCTAGGTTCAAGCAATCCTCTCTACAGACAATTTTGTAACGTGATTTTCACTTAAGATCTCCCCAGATTTTTTTCTGAGACAGTGTCTCACTCTGTCCCCCAGGCTGGAGTGCAGTGCAGTGCAGTGGTGTAATCATTGTTCATTGCAGCCTCGACCTCTCGGGCTCGAGTGATTCTCCCGCCTCAGCTCCTGGAGTAGCTGGGACTACAGGCACACACCACCATGTCTGGTTGACTTTTGTATTTTTTGTAGAAATGAGGTTTCACCATATTTTCCAGGATGGTCTCAGATTCCTGGGCTCAAGCAATCTGCCTGCCTCAGCCTCCCAAAATGGGATTATAGGCGTAAGCCACTACATCCAGCCAAGGTCTCCCAGGCTTTAAACAATCATGAAAAATCATCATTTGACTAATGTACCATTAGTCTTTATGAGTTCATTCATTCATTTAATAAGCATCTATTGAGCACATGTCTATTGTATGTGCAACTTTATACCATAGAAAATAGAGATGTTGATGACACTCTGCTTGCATTTTTACAATGCTGCTATTTTTAAAATAATTTCCAAATGTATTACTTTATCTAATCCCAAGGATAAGAAACATCTTTGATTTTCTTTTTGAAATATTAGGCTCTTTGAGAAACAATAAGCAGTGATGCTGAAGACTGCAGGATCCCAGTGGCCAATGCTGTTATGTCCACAGCATTGAGGAGAGCTGTTAGGGTCTTAGGTGGTGAAGACTGCTGAGGTCGTCCTGATCTGTTTTTCTCCAATAGAGGAAGTCTTAGAAGAAGGAATCCCTCTTGGTGCCAGGTATATCTCACAGGTGTGCTTTTATGATAGGGACACTGTCTGATGCGTGGTGCCTATGGAGCGGCCAGGAAGCCCATGTCTAAAACCAGGCTTTCATGGAGGTTCAGGCCTCCTGGGTCTGAGACAGCAGAGGCCCTTGTTTTCAGGGTGCAGGGCCTCCCACTGCTTCTATGGTAACTGTGTATGAGGCATAGGAGGTTGTTGAGCAGCAGTGAATTTAGTGTCTAGAGCCTGGGCAGAAGCAGAGTTACAGCAAGAGGTGCGGAGGCGCCTGCTGTGGATTGGCTCTGGTGTTTAAGGATGGAGATGGGCAGGCTCATAGGAGCCAGGATCTAGAGCAACCACCACTTGGGGTTAGAGTATGTCCAAGGTTGGCAAGAGTAGTTGCCTTGTCCCAGGGTGGCACAAGAGCAGTTCTTTCTTGGGAGTTGGGGAGTGCAGAAATATCTCCCTCACCCAAGGACACAAGGTGGCATTGGCTGTTGGCTACCTCAGTGGTGAAAGCTGCTGGTATCTTTCGTGGCACAAGCTACTGGGGTCCATGTGCCTCCTCTAAATACTAGGAGGGAACTAAGGAGTTCAAGGCTGCCACGGGGCTGTGGAGGTCTTAGGCACAGAGATAACCAGAGTCCCCTGCAGAACCGGTCTTTGGAGATGTGCTAGCAACCACTGCATGGCCAATAAATAGCCCTTGTCCTTCCTTGTTTGCAGCCATCTCCAGGAGTCTCAGGTATGCTGTCTCCACAGTGATCCTTTCTAGGAGGTTATTCTCCATTTTTTGCCCCACCGTGTTGCTACAGTTTCTTCGTTGAGGAAATGTTCCTGCTCTCTTGCAGCTTAGGGCCTATTTGGAAGAACTGGCCAAGTTAAACCTACTGGAATTATCTCCTAGGATTTTATATGCTAACAGTAAGAGAAATACTCTTTCCTCTCAATTGGGAGCTATAATTATACTATCCTGGAGTTCTCATCAGTCTTGCCCTCTGCTATATGGAGGCAACAGAATAAAGAGGTCAAGATGGAAGCTGAAGAAAATGGTAGTGGCCATAAGATCAACAGTCTTTGAGGCTGATTTGATTCCTGAGACTCATCCCTGTGTTCCCAGTTACAAGAGACAGTATGGTGCTCCCTGCCTTTTTGTCTTTAACCTGCTTGTCTAACATAGACTTCTTCTGGTTGGCACTAGTAAGTGCCTTATTTTCTTCTCTTCTCTTTTAGAAGATGGGATCTAGGAGTCCTGGAAGCAAGAGACTAAAAAGGAAATTCTAAGCTTAAGTGCATGTTTTAATTATTCTTTCCTGTAGCAGTACTTTCTCCAACTATTTTATTTACTTATACAATTAATTCATTCAACAAATTTTGAGCAACTGCTATGCACCAGGTAGTCTACTAGGTGCTGAGGATACAGCAGTAAACAAAATACATAAAATTCTTTACCCTTAGGGAATGTGCTTTCTAGTTACTTTACCATGATTATTGCATAGTTAACTACTGGCGATAAGACAATTAATCATTAAAAATTCATCCCTTATTAATTTGGCATCCATATGCATATCCTTAAGAATTGTGGAGCCATCCCAAAATGAGGATTCTGAAGATGGATTATTGTGCTGCTTGCTCAAAGTTGTGCTTGCTTTGCCTGCTCACTCTTCCAGCAGACCAGCTGGTGTGGGGGGCCCCAAGCAAGAGAGGTTTTTAGGATGCAGACTGGCTGATGTAAGTTATGCCGGTCTTTATCTCCATTGATGTGGGCTCATGTTTCAGGCAGATGGGTAGTACTTAAGGTAGCAAATCCTTTATGGTGAGAAAACTTGACATTCAGATGGTTGTTTTTAAATGTTTATACATTTTACATTTGTTGATAGATACCATAAATAATATCTGATAGATATCATAAATAACTCAACTGGTGTTGGTTCTTTTGCTGGTGGGGTGACTGTAAACTTCATGCCAAGATTCTGGGCCATACACAGTCTTGCCTGAATTGGGTTGCTGTAATTTCCCATGATGGTAATCACAGGTCACGGTCATACTAAAAGACACCCGAAGGGATCTCCTGTATTGCAGACACACCCTTCCTTACCTCCATTGTGGAATAGTAGTCCAATTTCCCCTTTGTAGTCAGGATCAGTTACCTCAGCCAGAGTCATAACTCCTTTCTTAGCTTGTTGACACAGAGGCACCAGTAGCCCAAAGTGGCCGAGTATCAATCTTAACTTTCAGTTCAGTTGGAATCATTGCTGTGTCTCCTGGTGGAATGATTCTTCTCTCCAAAATTATGACCTCCATGCCAGCAGAGCATAAAGTCATGGGAACAGGAAGCAAAAATTTTGCTACTGGGTCACTAGAGATAATGGTGAGTGGTGCTACTCCCATTTCCACCCCGTAATTCCTGGACCCATGAATCCTGGCTGTGGAAGAAATAGTATCAAATCTTGGACATTAATTCAGAGTATATACACCCTTCTGTTGAACCTTGCCCTAGCCCTGCAAAGCATTGTCACCTACCTGGTGCTGTAACTGCAACTTCAAAAGACTGTCTGACTGCAAGATAAAGCTAGCTACTTCAGGATGATGGGGAACATGGTAAGACCAATGAATTCCAGGAGCATGAGTCCATTGCCGCACTTCTTTGGCTATACAGTGAGTTCCTTGGTCAGAATGAATGCTGTGTGGAATACCATGACAGTGGATAAGGCATTCTGTGAGTCCAGAGATGGTAGTTTTGGTAGAAGCATTGCATGCAAGGAAGGTAAATCCATATGAGAGTGTCTATTTTAGTAAGGACAAAATACTGTCCCTTCTATGATTAAAGTAGTCCAGTGTAATCATCCTGCCACCAATGTAATCATCCTGCCATTTTGTAGCTAGCTGATCGTCCCAAGGGCATGGTGCCGTATAGGGAGCCCAGTGTTGGTCTCTGCTGCTGACAAATTGGACACTCAGTGGCTGCTATAGCCAGCTCATCCTTGGTGAGTGGAAGTTCATGTTGCTGAGCCCATGCATAATCTCCTTTCCAGCCACCATGGCCATTTTGTTCATGAGCCCATTGGGTGATAATAGAGATGGCTGGGGAAAGAGGCTAACTAGTAGTCACAGAAGAGATCACTCTATCCACCTGTATCCACACACCTCTTCCCCAAATTTCTTCATCACCAATTTTCCAATCATTTTCCTTCCAATTCCATGATCATCTGTCCAAACAATTGGCTACAGCTTATAAATCTGTATATAATCACACATCTGGCCATTTCTCCTTTCAAGTAAAGTGCACAACCAGCTGCACTGCCATATGTTCTGCCCACTAAGATTTTCCTTCACCACTGTCCTTCAAGGATGTCCCAGAAAGGGACTGTATTGCTGCAAGCTGTCCATACAGAACCATCTGTAAACGAGGCCCCAGTCTTCTCTTTCTTTGTCAATTGATTATAGAGTACTCTCCATGAGGCCATAGATGCAGTCTAAGAGAGAGAAGGCAATGTAGCAGGAGTGAACTATGGGCATTTGGGCCACTTCATATAACTTATTTGTACCTTCAGGACCTGTTCAAGTAGGATCATATATAGACCATTTCCATTTAATAATGAAGTGTTACTGTGCATGCCCAACTTAACAATATGGTGGGTCAGATAACACCCAATGTATAATGGGCAGCTCAGGTCACATGGTAACTTGACAGCATATGGTCAAACATTTAGTATCAACTGAGGCCCAGCACCAGGCCAAAAGCTGTCTTTCAAAAGGAAAGTAGTTATCTCTGGGTGATGGCAGGACCTTGTTCCAAAATCCTAAGGGCCTCTGCTGCAATTCACCTATGGGGGCCTTCCAAAGGCTTCAAACAGCATTCCTACCTACCACTGACAGCTCAAGTACCATGGATCTGCTGGGTCTTGTGGCCCAAGTGGCAGAGCGACTTGCACAGCAGCCTGGACCTCTTATAGAGCCTTCCCCTCTTCTGGGCCCCACTCAAAACTAGCAGCCTTCTGGGTCACTCAGTAGATGGGCCAGAGTAACACATGCAAATTAAGAATATGTTGCCTCCAAAATCCATATAGGCCCACTAGGCATTGTGCCACTTTCTTAGCTGTAGGAGCAGCCAGATGCAACAATTTATCCTTCCCCTTAGAAAGGATATCTTGACATGCCCCATACCACTGGACCTCTAGAAACTTCACAGAGGTAGAAGGTCTCTGAATTTTAGCTGGATTTATTTCCTATCTTCTGACACACAAATTTCTGACCAATAAGTCCAGACTGGTTGGTACTTTATGCTCACTAGATCCAATCAGTGTAACATCATCAATGTAATACACCAGTGTGATATCTTGTGGAAAGGAAAGGCAATCAAGATCCTTGAAAACCTAATTGTGACATAATGCCAGAGGGTTCATATACTTCTGAGGCAGAACAGTGAAGGTATATTGCTGGTCTTGCCAGCTAAAAGCAAAATGCTTCTGGTGGGCCTTATGGACAGGAATGAGGCATTTGCCAGATTAATAGCTACATACCAGGATATGTGTTCATTTGCTCAAGCAATGCAATGCCATCTGGTACAGCAGTTGGAACTGGGGTCACAATTTGGTTAAGGTTATAGTAATCCACTGTCATTCTCCAAGATCCGTCTGTCTTCTTTGCAGGCCAAATAGGAGAGTTGAATAAAGATGAGGTGAGAATAACTACCCTTGCATCTTTCAAGTCCTTGATGGTGGCACTAATTTCTATTGTTTTTGATTGACTATTTTCCTTGGTAGAGGTAGCTCTAGTGGCTTCAATTTGGCCTTTCTCACCACACTAGCTTTCACTCCATTAGTTTAGGAACTAATATGGGGATTCTGCCCACTGCTAAGTATGTCTGTGCCAATTACACATTCTAGAATTAGAGAAATGACCACAGACTGGGTTTGGGGACCCCCTGAACCCACTGTGAGGCAGACCTGAACTACAACTCCATTGATCACCTGACCTCCAGAAGCTCCTACTTTTGCTGAAGAGCCACAGTGACATTTTGGGCCTCCTGGAATCTGTCAGTTCAGAGTCAGTGTCCAATAGTCTCCAAAGGTCTGATTATTTTCTTTTCCCCAGTGCACAGTTACCCCAGCAAAATGCCATAAGTCTTCTGGGGAAAGCTAAAGGAAACATTATCAGTACAAATTTTTGGTGTACCAGGGTCCTTCCTGGAGGGTACCTGGTCTCCTTTGCTTTCAAGGGGTTTTTTAAACTGACTCGTGTCTGGGAACTAATTGAGGGGCCATGATTCTCTGCTTTTATTATTGGAGTTAGACTTTTTGTTTGCTTGACCTGAAAGTGTTCTGCTTATACAGTAAAGTAAGGATTTAGTAGGTTTTCTATCTATTTTATATCTAGGAGCACCGTAATTGACTACTCAATGCCTTAGGTCTACATCAGTCAAACTATTCCGATTGTTGGTTTGCCTCTTCTATTCATTACAATAACTACATCCACCTTACTTTTGGTGTTGGGAACCACCACTTGGCCCCTGCCACCCCAGATCCAATTATCCCCATTGCATGTAAGTTTTCCCATTGAGTGACAGTGCTTCTCACTATAAGGTCGGGCCTAGAGAGAAGTGCAATCACAGAGCTCTTCAGGGATGCTGGAACTCCCCTTACAAATCTGTTTCTCAAAGTATTCATGAAAGATCTATCTGGACCTTCCCAGTGTGGGTCAGTAGGTTTTACTACGCTAACTTTACTCTAGCATTACAGTCTCTTTAAGTCTCTAAATCCCTTCCTTTGTGTAAACCAAACGGAGATGAGGCTTATCCAACTTGCCCTCAGTGGGTCATCTTTTGATCTACGTTTCAGCCAACCAACCAAACAAACTGTTACTGCCTTTACCAACTTCCTGAGCTGCAATGTTACATGCAGAATCTCTGCTTAGTGGGGCTGTATCAATAAATTCAGCCTATCCCACTATTCCTTCCATCATTCTTCTATACCTTTAGTATCCATTTCCATATGTTTCCCCCCTTTTCTGCTTATATAAATTAGAAAACTCAAGTAGTTCTATCAGAGTATAGGGCACCCCCTCATGGGTCACACTCTCTACATCACTTTTAGGGGCCTGCTGGGTCTCAAGTCTAGTAACAGGGATAGAAGCAAAGAGAGATGGTGGGCATGAGTCCTGAGGAGAATCAGCATTGTCTTGCTTGGCAACTGCTTCAAGGGAGGCCACGAACCTTTTCCATAGGCAATGCACAGATCATCCCTTCAGAAAGAGATGGAAAGGCCGATACCACTGGGAGTGAGAACACCACTGCCTTGGAAGGTGGAGAGACTACTCCCACTGGCAAATAAGGCTCATGAGGATTTAGGAGCTCAATGTCGCCAGCCTCATCAGAGTCTTCTCACACATCCCCATCCCAACTTACAGGATCCCATTCTATCCCAACCAATGCCCTCTCTTCAACAGCAGATACCCTGTGAGGCTGGGAGTTCAAGTTTTGTTGTAATGCAGCTAATTGCATGACAAGGGTTTGTGTTGATTTTCAGCAATTTCAGCCCTTTCCTACAGGAAAGAAGATTCTAACTCAGGGCACATTCAGAAGCTCTTAGGCTATTTATACACAGCTGCAGCTGGTAAATCAAATTCATAAGCTCATCCTTTTCTTTCATCGCTTCGTCCAGCAACATTAGGAGTAACCAACCAATATCATTATATTCCTTGGTTTTCCACAAATGTTCAAAATATCACATGCCAAGTCACCAAGTTCCTTGCCTTTTATGCATGGTGAATTAAAAGTATCAAATGCATTTATTCTGCATGTCTTTGTAAACAGTTCACACCATTGACTATGAGGCACTTTGTACTATTAGAAGTAGAGTCCTTAGCATTTTTAGGTCTAATTAGATAGAGAGCCAATTCCAGGAAACTCCAAAATCAATTAAGAAAACTCATCCTTAAAATTCTATTTCTCTAGGACCATACCTGGTACCAAAATCTGTATTCGTGAGGGTTCTCTGAGACACAAAACCAATAAGATAGATATAGATATATAAGAGGGGATTTATTAGAAGAATTGGCTTACATGATTATGTAGGCTGAGAAATCCAAGAGAGATCATCAGTAAGCTGTATACCATGGGATCCTGGTAGCATGGCTAAGTTCAAGTCCAAAGGCCTGAGAACCCAGGAGACCACTGATATAAGTCAGCACACAGTCTTCCTTCTTGATACCTGTGCCCTGTAGTGTCTACTAAAGATGCTTTCAGTTATTCCTGGAAATCAGGATGGAGAATGTTTTTCAACAGGAGACTAACTCTGATGACAGAGTCACAATGTCAACCGTTCCCAGGCAAAATGAATTAAAATTAAATTTAAATTGAATTTTAAAATTAAGAGTGCACTGTGTGGCCCCATCCTATGGATGACAAAATGGAAGAAAAAGTCCAAAAGGAATAAATGGAGGTCAGAGCATGGAGTGCAAGGCACTACAGAAAGAGTAGAGAAAAGTGGAAGAAAAAAAAGGAGAAAAAGGCAGAAGCAGCATAAATGCATAGGAAGAGTAAAGAGAGAAAACAGAGAACAAAGGGTTAGGAAGCTGATAATGACAAACAGACAGTGAGTACTGCCTAGTGTGAGTCAGTCACCTCCAGGACTGCAGCCCAAGAAGCAACAAGCATCTTTAGGAATGACAGCCAGCTCAACAAGAGAAGTCAACAGAAAAGTGTAACAGATGAGATGGAGCACAGGGAATAGAGACCAAAACCCACTTCTTTGGCTGACCAGCTTTCGCCAGCTCTCTGGTCATCTTAGCACAAAATGCAGCATTTGTGCAGGTGCACCTGTAGATATAATAGCTTAATATATTGTAGATTAATTGTGTATGATTCTTTATGTGTAAAGGGTAAAGAACGAATTATTTTCATAAAACTGTTCATTCTCACAAAACAATTCCAGCAATACTAAATAGTACTAGAAAAAATGAGACAAAGACTTCATGACAAAAACACCAAAAGCAATTGCAACAAAAGCCAAAATTGACAAATGGAATTTAATTAAACTAAAGAGCTTCTGCACAGCAAAAGAAACTAGCATCAGAGTGAATAGACAACCCACAGAATGGGAGAAAATTTTTGTAATGTACCCATCTGACAAAGGTCTAATATCCAGAATCTACAAGGAACTTAAACGAATTTACAAGATAAAAACAACTTCATAAAAAAGTGGGCAAAGGATATTGACAGACACTTCTCAAAAGAAGACATTTATGTGTCTGACAAACAGGATAAAAAAGCTCATCATCACTGATCATTAGAGAAATACAAATGAAAACCACAATGAGATACCATCCCACGCTAGTCAGAATGGTGATTATTAAAAAGTCAAGAAACAATAGATGCTGGCGAGGCTGTGGAGAAGTAGGAATACTTTTACACTGTTGTTGGGAATGTAGATCAGTTCAACTATTGTGGAGGTTACTGTGGCGGTTCCTCAGAAATCTAGAACCAGAAATACCATTTGACCCAGCAATCCCATTACTGGGTATATACCCAAAGGAATATAAATTATTCTACTATAATGACACATAAACACATATGTTTATTTCAGCACTATTTACAATAGCAACGACATGGAACCAACCCAAATGGCCATCAATGATAGACTGGATAAAGAAAATGTGGTACATACACACCATGGAATACTATGTAGCCATAAGAAAGAATGAGATCATGTCCTCTGCAAGGACATGGATGAAGCTGGAAGCCATCATCCTCAGCAAACTAACACAGGAACAGAAAACCAAACACCACATGTTCTCACCCATAAGTAGAAGTTGAACAATGAGAACACATGGACACTGGGAGGGGAACAACACACACCCAGGCCTGTTGGAGGATGGGGGGAAAGGGGAGGGAGAGCATTAGGACAAATACCTAATGCAAGTGGGGCTTAAAACCTAGATGACAAGTTGTTAGGTACAGCAAACCACCATGTCACATGTATATCTATGTAACAAACCTGCGCATTCTGTATATGTATCCAGGAACATAAAGTAAAATAAAAATTTTTTAAAAGAGAAAAAAATGAGACAGCTAAATCCCACCTACTGGAAATAAGCATTGTTAACACTTAGTGGACATCATTTCAGATAAAACAGCTAAATCAATATCTCTCTACATGTAGATATAGATATTAACATAAGTAGATGTGTAACATATACGTACACACACATATACATACACGCACACACAAGCATATATCTCTCTCTCCACACATACATACTTACATAAATATATGCCACACACATACGTAAAAGAATGCATGGTTGGATGAATAGAAAGATGTGCATATAACAATAGAAAAATAGAAAAAAAATCAATGATGGATAGAGAGATGATAGATGACAGACTTGCAAAATGGACTTATATTACCTGCTATTTTTAATAAAAAGATTTCAGTGGAGTACTATTATTTAAGCATTTATTTAACTTACGTATGTACAGTCATACACTAGAACAGATAAAGAGAGAGAGGAAAATTAAAAATTTATATAACGCAGACAATTTAACTCACATTCACCTCACACAATGAGCATGAACGAGATTTTCATCTATTTTTCTCCATTCACTTTCAATAACAGTGTACCTCTTACAATGCAAGCATTTCACTGCACTGAATATGGGCTTTGGTATTTAAAAATATTATTTACATAATATGACCTCAGAGACCACAGTAGGCATAAAGTTTATCTAGTAATCAACTGAAAAAACAGCAATCTCCTCCAAAGCTGGAGATTAAATTGGCTGTGTTGAGCTCACTCAGCAAGTGACTTTCACTGCCATGCACTTTTTTATGAGATTTTCAGAAAAAATTTTGACTATATTTTAATATTCATATTCAGAGATCATTTGAAAGTCTATGTCTTTAGCAAGATGCAATTTCTCACTGTAGATTTTTTTAAAACTTACTAGAAGGTACTGAAGAGCAACTGAAAAGTTACTAAATCTCAAATTAATATTGATTTACAAGAGATTTTATTTATGAAAAGTTTCTGACATGGCTTGGCTCTGTGTCCCCACCCAAATCTCACCTCTAATTGTAATCCCCACATACAGAGGGAGAGACCTGGTGGGAGGTGATTTGATCATGGGGGCAGTTTTTCCCATGCTGTTCTTGTGATAGTGAGGGAGTTCTCATGAGATCTGATGGTTTTAAATGTGGCAATTTCCCCTGTGTTCGCTCTCTTTCTCCTGCCAATTTGTGAAGAAGGTGGTTGCTTTCTTTTGCCTTCTGCCATGATTGTAAGTTTTCTGAGGCCTCCCGACATGTAGAACTGTGAATCAATTGAAACTCTTTTGCTTATAAATTACCCAGTCTCAGGTAGTATCTTTATAGCAATGTAAAAATAGACTAATACAGTTTCCAAAACAAAACACATAGGGTTGTTTTTTAAACTGTGCTTAGGATTCCTTTTCAATTAACCTATTTTATGTTTAGTTAATATTTATTAATGCATTCCTTGGAAAGACATGGAAATTAACACTTAAACTTTCTTCCACCATCCCTCCCTCAACTCACACTTTTTATTAGTTATATGATTATTTCACATTGCCAAGCCTTACAGCATTACATTCTGTCCTACAGTCATAATTCCCCATTTTTGTTTGGTCTCTGTTATCAAGCATTCCACCACTACTCCACACATCATGACATCATCATTCATCTCTTTATGTTTGAATGTTGCCATCAAGTCAGTTTTTCAAGATTAGCTTACAGAGATCACAAAGTTTAGAATGTCTATTTTATAACTTACCATTTGTATTACCAAGTTACTGAGTTACTGGTAACTATTGTTTCATTATCTTTAGGCACTGAGTAGTGCTGTTAAGAAGCCCAGGCCACGACGGGCGCGCTGGCTCAAGCCTGTAATCCCAGCACTGTGGGAGGCCGAGACGGGTGGATCACGAGGTCAGGAGATCGAGGCCATCCTGGCTAACACGGTGAAACCCTGTCTCTACTAAAAATACAAAAAACTAGCCGGGCGAGATGGCGGGCACCTGTAGTCCCAGCTACTCGGGAGGCTGAGGCAGGAGAATCGCGTGAACCCGGGAGGCGGAGCTTGTAGTGAGCCGAGATCGCGCCACTGCACTCCAGCCTGGGCGACAGAGCCAGACTCCGTCTAAAAAAAAAAAAAAAAGAAAGAAACCCAGGCCAGGTGTGGTGCCTCACACCTGTAATCCCAGCACTTTGGGAGGCCAAGGCAGGTGGGTTACCTGAGGTCAGGAGTTTGAGACCAGCTTGGCCAACATGGCGACACTCTGTCTCTACTAAAAATACAAAAAATTACCCGGGTGTGGTCGTGGGCACCTGTAATTACAGCTACTTGGAAGGCTGAGGCAGGAGAATCACTTGAACCCAGGAGGTGGAGGTTGCAGTGAGCAGAGACAGCATCATTGCACTCCAGCCTGGGAAACAAGAGTGAAACACTGTGAAGAAGAAGAAGAAAGAAGAAGGAAGAAGAAGGAGGAGGAGGAGGAAGAGGAAGAAGAAGAAGAAGAAGAAGAAGAAGAAGAAGAAGAAGAAGAAGAAGAAGAAGAAGAAGAAGAAGAAGAAGAAGAGGGGGAGGGGGAGGGGGAGGGGGAGGGGGGGGGAGGAGGGGGGAGGGGGAGGGGGAAGGGGAAGGGGAAAAGAAGAAGAAGAAGAAACCCGAGCTCAAGAGCAAACATATTTTTCCCTTGTACAGGATTTCATTGTTTGACCGTTGAAATCTTATTATTAGTTACTGTATTAAAGTATTTTTTGCTTTCTAGAATAAATTGGTATTTTTAATCTGTAATTTCATGCTTTTATTTAGTTCAGGAAAGTTGCCTTTTATTACATTTTTGTTAAATACTTTTGCCCCATGTCTAAATTAACATAATAGGCTTCCAATAAATATTCCTTGAATGAATAAATACGTTTGAATACTTTTTCTGTCTCATTTTTTCTGTTCTCTCCTTCAGGAAGTCAACTTATATTTATGTTGATGATGTTTTCTCTGTCTTCCAGTTTGATCACCTTTGATAATCTTTTAAATATCTGTATTTTCCATTTTGTTCTGTGATTTCTGAAGCCTATCCAGCACTCCTATCTTTAGCTGTGTTTTCGGCGTTTACATTATTCTTGTTGCTTCTAAAGTATGTTTCATCTTTATAATAATTTTATTTCCTTGCAGTTCTTCCTTAGATTCTACTGGCACACTATTAACTTCCTGCTTAAGTATTACATTTTCTTCTCAGAACTCTTTGAGTTCTTTCTAGAGAAAACATCATCATTTCTTTGAAAACATACAAACTTATTTTTCTGAACTCTACCCTATGTTTTAGGGTAATTCTTTTTGTGATATATTCTCTAGGTTACTGCCTTAAAATGAAAACAATAATTCCTCTTTAAATGGGGCCAACTATTAGCTAAGGAATAATATGGGCAAGAGGATCTAAGGCCATTTACAATGTAAATTGAGGTTTATTGTTACGGGTACAGTCTCACCAAGTCTGCCACTACCTACGCAGTAGGCAAGAAGCTCTTGAGTATATATATACATGTTAAGCCTACAGTTTTAATGAGAATAAAAGGAAAGAGCCATCTGGACACCTTCATCCACCTCACAGAGATGCTTGTCTTTAACATTCTTTGCTGATAAAACAAGGAAAACGAGATTGAAATATATATAGTTCCTGTTGTAGACCCAACACTCCCAGAAACAGACAGACCTTTGTCTGTCTTTTTCAAGTTTCCCACAGGAGCAGAAGTTCATGGAGGCAACACTTCTGCTCAGTGTTCTTCAGCATCACTGTGGAATATCTCCTCTTCCCAAGTGAAATACTGAAATGGTAGTGAAGACAGTTGGCAAATAAGAAAACAGGAATAAACAAGGGCAAAATTATTTAGGACCAAAAGATGTGTAACTGAAATGGATGCTTGAGAAAAAAGGAGGATGACTCATGCTGCAAATTATGCAGGAGACAGAGTTAAGTGTATAAGAAATTCTAATATTGGGATTTAGAGTTTGAGTATGGCAGCATTTCAAATCCAATCTGTGCCACTAGTCAGACAATCAATTAAGCTCTGATTACCCACATTCATCCTCTTGCTCATATTTCCAGTACCTACACAGAACAGCCAAAAGCAGAGCAAAGATTCAAACCACAGCTTTGACTACTCTGCTCCTTCCCCAGTGCCTCTGCCTGCACCAGGACCTGAGGAACCATGGCAAGGGCAACATAGATGTAGAGAGGCAAGGCACGGTTGCTGAGATCTGCCAGAGGGCAAGTTCACAGATGGAGGGAGCTAATGCTTTGCCCTTGAAGTTGTAGTGCTGATTGATGACAATCAAGTCCTTTCTATATTGTGGGTAGATGAACATGGTTTCCCTGCTCTCCATACTGCTCCTGGTGAGATGGATCTTAGACCACAAACACAGTGTCAGTAAGGCTTCTTTTTTAGAGATGCCATCCCTGCCATTGAAAATCACTAAACTGTAACTCCACAGGGGTATTCCTCACTTAGTAAACTGAGTCCTGACACAGCCATAGACATTCTACAAATCATTAGAATTATAGGATGAGGCTGCAGGTTTGAGGAAAATCTGTATGCCTCTGCTCTCCTGTTCCTACCTCTTCAGGTCGAGAATACACTTTGGGGCATGAATATCACATAGATTGCAGGCTGGAGTTGTGGCCATTTTCTTGTTTCTTTGAATATAAACAGGCTTTTCTTTTTCCTATTTTTCAGTCCTTTTGTTGCTTTTATATGTTTTAAGAGAAGAAAGAGGAGCAAAGATGCTTTTACGAGAACACACTTAACCAGAAACGCTCTAAGTTTGATTTAAACTTTTAGCATATTTTGATTACAATTCACAGTGTATGTGCGGAGAAAGTTTGGTGGCTCAGAGCATGGAGTCTCAAGTCAGTTTAAATCCTGCTTCTAACACCCATGAGATCTTGAACCAACGATTTAATCTCTCTATGTCTCGGTTTCCCCATTAAAAAAAAAATGTAGGTAATAGGACCTTACTGATAAACTTATTTTCAGGGTTAAACAAAATAACTCATTTTAAACATCAAGCATATAGTAGGAGCACCAAAAAAAAAACTACCATTTTTATAAATTTTCCTTAACTGTTCTCTTATTAGAAAATGCTGGTTTAAAAAACAATGAAGTATTGGTTGATTTGCCATATCTACATCTAGGTAGACTTTATTAATCATCTAATATAATTAGTCTTATATCCAAGTAAGAAAATACAGCATCCTTTTCCCCAGAAGGAAAAATATGCAATACTTTCCTGTTCCACAAATGTATCAGTGACAGGTAATAGCAACCTTTTATAAAGGTATTTTATAAAAGTATGGCACTTTATAAGTCACTTGCATATTTATTATCAACTTTGATGCTTTAATAACACTCTGCACTCTAAAGCAGACATCTATTATTCCCATTATATGTAGATAAAAAATGAAAGTGATCTGTTTGAGATTTCACATTAAGGGTCTCAAACTAGAACTTCTCTCTTTCGGTTCTCGTTATGACACACAGACCCTCATAAGAGGAAAGCAGCAGTGCTAAGGAAACAAGTCATCCTCTGTCTCCCTAAAGTACTGGAGGAAATAAAACACCGAAACAGACATGGCCCACATGCCTCTCCTCTTTATAATCATGCAAATTAGGAAGGCTTAGAATAAGTTAATAGACATTTTCTCAAATCCTATTTGAGGAAGGAAGAAGGGAAACAAACAAACTCTACTTCTGTCCTTAAAAAGCTGATAGTCAATTTTAGGCTCTCACAGACCTGAATGATGTAATTTAAGAATTTTATTTTATATAATCTTTGTGGAACCAACCTATAGCCATGCCTGACATTATCAATTCTCTTCAAACTTCCCCCTGGTACCTGAAAAAAAAGGACAAGGCTTGAAGAGATGGCAAGAAGAGATATTACAAATGGCAGCCTACAAATTGCTCAATGTCAGGTTGTCATTGGAAACAGAGAGCTGTGATACTAATGGGTAGCAGCTGAGACTGGCTGAGGCAGTGCTGCACATGAAGTAAAAAGAATGAGCTTTATTAACTGGACTTTCCTCCTTGGACTCCAAACCTCTTGATATCTAGAGTAGGTTGAGTATAGACCTAGAGCAAATATGCCAGTCACAATAATTGGAAGAGTTCTTTAATACATGACTTTACGAAGATGCTAACAATTGTATAAGAATAACTGATTCAAGTTGTAATAAGATCTGTATGCAGTTTTGCAGTTGTTAAGCATATGGACCCGCAGAAAATATTTAAGTAGCTTTCTCCCAAAAAGATGTTCTCTCTTGCTCTTCTAACTCTGTTTAGTCCATGTACCTGAACTAATTCATTTTACAGCAGAGAGGAAGTTTTAGTTATAGTTTCCTAGCTTTGGGTCAAGAAGCATAATTCCCAGACTGAGTTTGACAATAGCCGATCACTGTTAAACATCCTCCAAAGAGGCCATGTATAACTGTCCACTAATCGTGCTCATTAATCAGGAAGAGCAACTACAGACCTTAAGAGATAAAAACAAAATAAGGATTCCTAATAAAGAGAGAAGATGGTTTATTTCTCCAGGCCTCAAGACTAAAACAGACTTTACTTGGCCATTGAAGAAGTAGCTTGGGCTCCAGAGTAGCTCTCTCTCAGCACAGGCTGCAGTCACTGGAAAGAAATACCAGCCCAAGCCTTCCCTAGTGCCCTCTGATTCTCAGAGTCCTCCATAGCTGAGCAACACTATGGAGTCCCTTGCACATTCACAGCATCATCTCAGTCAGTCCTTTTAGGGCCCTTCCAACACTTCCAGTCCTTCTAGGATTTTGTGGACAATAGGCTAAATCAACCACTGAAAATAACAAGACAGGCTCTTCCAGCAGTAGTTGAGGCATTGCTTGTGGATCCATCCTGAAATATCTATTGCATAATAGAACTTTGAGCTGCTACTTTGTACTTGTGTGTTATTTCCCAGGCAGGCAAGTGCTGCCTCCTGTGACAACTTCTGAAATCAGCACCTAGGCCTTTACTATCCCACAACTCCACATCACTGCTGCGTGCATTGCTACCACCCAGTCCTGGTTTTGCAGGAATAAAGCTCTCTGGAAAAGTACAAAAGTTTTCATCTTACACTAAAGTTGATAACTGCTGAAATAGAAATTAAAAATAAGAATTCTCCTTTACACAAATAGTGGATTCTTGGTCACTCTCTTCAAGCATAATGCTAACACCAGGTGATATCTATTTAGAATAATGTAAAACCAACAGTAAGAAACATCTGGCGGAGCGGTGGGGAGGGGGAAGGTTACTATAGGCCAAACATGATCTTAATTGTTTTTATGTATTATCCGTTTTTGATCCTTAAAACACTCCTAAAAGGTTGTTATCCATATCCATATGTTATCCATATGGTATTGTTATCCATATGCTGCAGATGAGAAAGTTAGGCAGAGAGATTTAAAAAATTGCCCAAAGTCACACAACCAGTAGGTGGTTCAGCAGGCATTCAACCCAGGTCTGTCTGACCTCATGCCTTGGGCTCCTACCCACCAAGTTTACCATCTCCCAGGGCTTAGACATACATCATGGAATAACTTTATAAAGATATTACTAATGCTTTATATTTGTATTGCATGTTATAGTTTATGAGGCCCTTACATGTTGGTTGTCATATTTTATCTTTCCAACTCCAAGAAGTAGCCTATCTGATTTCATAAATGAAAGTTCTTCAGTGTTAGGTCATTGAGAGTCAAAGTAAAATTGACCAATGAATCAAAGCTTTTAATAAAATTATCAAGTTAAGCCTCAAAAGGAGCCCTTCTGAATACCAGATCAACATTTAATTTTTAGTGAACCACCATGTAAAGCGTGTTTTTTTACATAGGAAAATTTAAAGGTTTCTTTCTATTTATAAATGACTAATATTTGATTAACACAAGGATTTTCAAAAGCAATTCAGAGAATGATTTTCATTTTATATAATGACACTAAAATCTAAACTCTATGTAAAATAGGACTCCACTAAACAAAGCTATTCAGGAGGCTGAGACAGAGAATCGCTTGAACCTGGGAGGCCAGGGTGCAGTGAGCCAAGATTGTGCCACTGCACTCCAACCTGGGCAACAGAGCAAGACTCTATTTCAAAAAAAAAAAAGGAGTTGATAGATTTGGGGGTGACAATTGAATGAGGTAACACCCATAAAACACTGAACACTGGACCAATACTCAAGAAGTACTATTTTCTCCACCCACCTCCAAAATCTAATACAAAGTTCCCTCTGTCAATGGGAATTACAAGTCTGAGATCAAACCAGTTGGAATATAGTTCATGTTCCCTTTTCTGAGATTCATTTAGGCACATTTGCTGGGAGCCTTCTCTAAAAACAACTGAGGAAATGAGCTAGAGACTGCCAATAACATTCAACTGCTTAAATGTTTCTATTGGTCAAATTTTCATATTTTTTATCTTTCTCTTATTATTTCTTAAGCTAAATAAACTATCTCAAAAAATAATTAGGATAGATTTCTAAATTAATGGCATGATAGATATCAGAAAATTGTTCATCTTCAAAACTTCTGTCTGGCAATTTGATACAGTGTCAAGACAATTTCAGTTTCTTAATTTCTTTCATATAGCAGTCACTTAAATAATTGAAACAAATTTTCTAAGTCATATCCTTCCCTATTTATTCATAATTATCCAATCAATTGAAATATTTTCCTGTAACTTCAACTATAATATAATAAGTGCTTTAATCAGATAAGTTTAAAGTTTAATCAACTCAGACTTCTATGTCTATGGAAATGTTTTAATAATCTAAATTAAAATCACCTACAATAATTCACTCACTTCTCTCAATGGTATTTGGTAGTTCAAGGAGGATTAGCCTTCAACAGCTTTGTATTGTATTAAGCAAAAGTCATTTTCTTTAAACACAATGTAAATTGCATTTTAATATCTCTATAGATTTCCATATTAACAAGTGGAAAGCACAGCAGATTTACTAAATAAACCTGAACAGAATTGCCTAGTGTTATTAATAATTTCACCTCCATATTTTAAAGATATAAATTTGCTTGTTTAAAAACCACCAGATGTAACTTTAGTACTTCTATTGTGAAAACAGGTAAGGTCAATGTCATTAGAGTCTTTGATGTCACAGTAAAGGTAAGCATATGCACGTTGTTTGTATTTTAAAAATAATCCATTATATTGCAAAAATACAGTTAGATTGTGTGTGTGTGTATGTGTATATGTGTATGAAAGTGATATATAATGTCTAAAATATTACACAAAAGCCAAAGATTATTATTTGGTAGGTGATACGGTTTGGCTCTGTGTCCCCACCCAAATCTCAAGTTGAATTGTAATCCTCAGTGTTGGGGAAGGGACCTGGTGGGAGGTCATTGGATCATAAGGGTGGAATTCCCCCTTGCTGTTCTTGTGACAGTGAGTAAGTTCTCACGGGATCTGGTTGTTTAAAAGTGTGTAGCACTTCCCCCCTTTGCTCTCTCTTCTGTCGTCATGTGAAGATGTGCTTGCTTCCCCTTCACCTTCTGCCACGATTGTAAGTTTCCTGAAGCCTCCCCAGCTATGCCTCCTGTACAACCTGCAGAACTGTAAGTCAATTAAACTTCTTTTCTTTATAAACTGCCCAATCTCGGGTAGTTCTTTATAGCATTGTGAGAACAGACTAATACAGTAGGCAAGTCATTACAAGTAGGTTAATTCAGGCCACAGGGTTATTGGAAGCAAAAATCTACTAAGCCAGGAAGCCACTCCTCAGATGGTTTCTCAGTTCATAATGATATCAAATACTGTGATTTAATTGATGCCTTTTTCTAACATTATATTCTGTTAACACTTGGAAAATAATCAGCAAAGGAATAAGGATAATCTGAAAATCCCACTTACTACTAAAAATGTACTTATTCTAATATTTTGAAAATATGAAAAAGTATAAGTGGAAATAAAAATCACCTGTAATATCAATATCCAGAGATAATACCTTTTAATAGTTTGATATATATGTACATATACATACATATACAAGGATATATATATATATATAAAAATTTTTAAATTGGTATTAAATTACTATGTATGTAACTTCTTACCTGAAGTTCTTCACTGGAAATTTTTCTTCATATTATTTAACTTTTATTTCCAAAACATGATTATTAATGGCCATAACATATTACTGTTAGTATACAAGCTCCATGAGCATAGTGACTAAATCTGTCTTGTTCTTATAACCAGTAACAATATGCCATAATTTATTTAACTACTTCCTTAATGTTTGACATTCAGGTGGTTTCCAAATTTTCATTGCCATAAATGTTACAATATTATTAATGTATGAATTTTCCCTTTCTCTGACGTTCCCCTTTTTCTGACAGATGTTTAATTTTCATCTTTCTCCCACCCTCAAAAGGGAGTTCTGTTTTGCCTGATGATTATTTGAGCTTTTGCGATGCAGATTCAAAAGGAAAGAAGTGAGGCTGGAGTTGAAGAACAAGAGGTGTGTGGGCAGGACTGGAAGATAAATTTTCTGAGAATTTTGAAGGATAAGATGTGGGAGTAGCTGTGTGAGGAAATTATATGGGAAATTTAAGAAAAAATTACCATAGTCTATGTAACCTCTTCACTGAGTTTTTTTAATGTAAGTATGGAAATTATAGAATCAAATTTTGGTTTTTTGTTTTGTTTTTTGTTTGTCAAATATACACCCTTGAATATTAGGGTAGCCCCATTTCTGAAATAAAGAACCTCCAAATCTCAGTGGCTTAACATCATTGCAGTTTATTTCTCATGCCTCTTTCCGTCCAATGGTGTTACAGAGGGTGGACTCCATGTGATGACAAAGAGAACTCAGCTCCTTCTGTGTGATGGATTTGACATGCCACAGAGCCTCTGAGTCCTGCACTGGTCCTTTCGCAATCTGCCTTGAGATGAAGAAGGAGAAGGAGCATGGAGGATGTGCAGGAGTTTAATGGGCCAGGCTAGAGGTGGCGTACATTACTTTTGCCCCCAATCCATTGCCCAGAACTCAGTCACATGGTCCCCACCTAGCTGCAAGGGAAATCAAGAATGTAGTTCATTGTGTTCCAGAGATAGTCTCTGCTATTGTTTCCTACGCTATGAAATCTTGATAAAACTGTTACTCGAGGTACCTATGTTCCCTTGGCCAAATGGCAGACATAGAGCCTTGGTAAGGCTATTTGGAAGATCTTTCTCAGGTATTTGAATCTTGAGTACAGTGACAGAAGAGAGGAAAGTATTTGCAGTTGGCTCACCTTGATGGTAGTGCCCTGTAAAAATCCTTCATGTGTTCCTAAAACCTACACCCTTAGTGCAGCCTCATACTTATCTTTCATAAGGGCTATTGAGCTTTTCCTTCATGTCTGTGAACTACCCACATCCTTCCAAATAATTCTTTTTTTCTATGTTATCCACAATTAGTCTTTGTTGCCTGTAACCAAAGGAACCTAATTAATACTGAACTCACAGTGTTTTAAAATTATACTCACTTGTTATTGATATGTGTTCCTCGGTTCACAACACTACTCTCAGATGATGGCTTCATAAGGTTTACACAAATAATGTCAAGATAAATTGATTTGTACATAAATCTTTACCCTATTTCTGATTATTTTCTTAGGCCAAATGCCTAGATCAAATGTATGTTTATGAAAATATGGTAATACTAATTGTGTACTTCAGTCAATTAAATATTATTATAGAATCTTTTCATATGATACACATTCCATTACAGCTTTAGAAAATTGTGTTTCCAGCTTTAGTGTAATAACAAACGGAAGAAAGTACACTTGAGCACTATACAACACAGTACTCATGTTAAAGTTACATCGATGAACCTAAGTGTATCTTGAGGAAATCTGTACAGAAATTCTAGATACAGTATGAGCGTTCCTGGAGAGTGCTGCCCTCTGTTGCAAGAGAAAGGGAGGAAGGGAAGAGTGTAACTAGATCATTAGTGCAGCCTTCTGCAGCTTGTTTGGTTTCCATTGCAGTCAGTTCAGATCTGGGATTTAGGACAGGCCATTCCTGCCCCCTTCCGCCATGCTTGTCCCTCTTCCTCTACGTAGTGACTTCTCAGCTTCCATAAAGCACCAGTCACAACAGAATCAGCCCACTTAAGTCAGTTGGGTCCTTACGAAACTGCCCATAAGGACTTGTTGTTGCATGTAGACAAATTCAGAGAGAATTTGGTTTGTCTTCTTGGCTTAAGAAAGGATATAGGAAATTTGGGGATATAGGAATTCATGATTTTTACTGAGAAAAAAAGCCTTTTTTTTTTTTTCAGCTTTGCGTATCTAGGACAATTCACATACAATAAGAGTCAGCTGTGAAACTGAAGTAGCTTACATTCTTTTAAAATTTACCTCAGGTGTGGCCAACATGGCCCAGTGTTTTGTTGTTGTCTTGTGCTGTTTGAAAAACACATCCTTTACCAAAATATTACCATAAAATGTTTTAAAATAATATTTAATGCTAAAATATGTATTTAAAGAATCACAAACACAAAATTAATGAACTGAAGATAAATTACGGAGTAATACAAAAGAAAGAGTATATACTTTTAATAAGAATAGGGTGGAAAAAGTCTTAATTTGACACCAAAGCCAGAAGAAAACAAAAAAGCTTTTTAAAAGGCACCTATCAAAAAGATCTGGTAGGATACTTTTGTGAGCAAATTTTAAAATAAATAACATTTGTTTACTTACATAAATAAACTTCTCTACTGAGCCTGGAACAATTTATAGAAAAATAGGAATATTTCAAAAATGTGTCAATACATGACACTACTGTCAAACCTTATTAAACAAAAAGAGAACTACTGACCAATCTCACTTATGAATATATTGACCGCCAAAATCCTAAACATAATAGTAGGAAATAGAATTAAATAAGACACTGAAAGGATTTTAGACTGCAAAAATTATTAATCATTCTAGACTGCAAAGATAATATTATATTAGTAAGTCAATTAATATACTCTCTTAGCTGCCAACAACATTTGTCTATTTCCAAATCTATTCCTGGTTTTAAAAATAACAAACTGTGAAACAGGATTGGATATATCCTGCCTGAATATTATTTTTAAAATGCATATTGCAAATCTAAGGCCAGCACTATGCTCAGGGAAGAAATAATGGAAGTATTTTCATTAAAGTCAGAAATAAAGATGTCTTAGATCATCATAATAATTTAATATTGTTCTCAACATCAAGCCAATGCTATTAATTAAAGAAATGAAATAAGAGGTATACATATTTAAAGGAAGGATGCAAAATTATTTCCAGCCAATAAAATTTTATGTAATTTTTAAAAATGTATAATTTTCTGTGAAGCCCTGGAAAACTTCTGGAACTGTTAAGAGAATAAGTAAGGCAGCTAGCTTCAAAATAAATACACAATAATATGCAATCATTTTTCACATACCAGAGATAATCAGTAATAAAGCTACCACACATACAACCATAATAAACACCAAAAATACAAAGAGAAAAAGCTAAAAAGGAATGTGCAATGATAAAAATTATACAACTTTACCAAGAAACACACAAGAATTGTCAAATAAATGAAAAGACATACCTTGTTTATTGACAGAAAGACTTGGTGTTGTAAAGATGTCAGTTCTTTAGTTCTTTCTCTAAAACAGACCATAACTTCTATGTAATGCCAGTCAAAATTACAACAGGATTATTTTAAAATTTAACAAACATTATTTTTAAATTCATCTGCAAAGACCATAACAAAAATTATGAAAGGACTCGAAGAGAGGGGTACACACTTTTTCTATTAGATAGTAACAGCTTGTGTCTAGCAGTAATAGTAACAACGACAGCAACAACATGAATAGTATTGGTGCAGGAAAAGACAAACTGTCAAGGGACGGAGAATCCCAGAAACAGACACTAATCTCACATATTATGAGATTTAATGTATGATAAATGTGGCATTTTAAATCACAGGGGACAGATTGATTACTCACTAAATAATTGGGGACAACAAATTAGCCACATTAGGGGGAAAATTAAATTTCATAAATTCCAGTTAGATTAAAATTCTTAATAAATATAAAGAGTGAAGCAAAAGTATGAGTAAACACTTTTTCTTTTTTTTTTTTTTTTTTTTTTTTGAGACAGAGTCTCACTCTGTCACCCAGGCTGGAGTGCAGTGGCATGATCTCGGCTCACTGCAAGCTCCGCTTCCCGGGTTCACACCATTCTCCTGCCTCAGCCTCCCGAGTAGCTGGGGCCACAGGCGCCCACCACCACGCCCAGCTAATTATTTATATTTTTAGTAGAGACAGGGTTTCACGGTGTTAGCCAGGATGGTCTCCATCTCCTGACTTCGTGATCCGCCTGCTTCGGCCTTCCAATGCGCTGGGATTACAGGCCCGAGGGATCGCGCCCGGCCAAATATGAGTAAACACTTTTAATAACTATAGAATGGAACAAAACTTGACACCAAAGCCAGAAGCCATCGATGAAAATGAATTTACATACAAATTAAATATTTCTGGGCAACCAAAACAAAGAATCATAATTATTATAGACATTCGGAAAACAGAAAAAAAGTTTAGTAACACACATATGGGACAAAGAATTACTACTGTACAAAGAGCTCTTGAAAATCAATTATAAAAAGAAAAATGGTCAAAGACTATCAATAGTTGATTTACCAAAGAAGAAATTAAAGTAGACTAAAAAATAGAGATGTTCAGTTTCATTTTCTCAAATATAAGTAAAACAATAAAAAATAAATCTTTTAAAACCATAAAATTGGCATCAGATAAATGTCAAAAGCCTAACACTGGCAAAAGAAAAGGAAATTTGGCATTATCAAAAACTTTTGATAGAGTATGAATAGACATAATTTTGGTGGGAGGTTGGTCAATCCATATCATAATCATAAATGTTATTTTTGTACTCCATTATAAATAAATCCCATTCAATCCAACAGCCTTATAACTACAAATTCTCCACAAAGAGATAATAATACAACAGGGAAAACATAAATGCATAAATATGATTTCATAAAAGTGAAATTGAAAAGGCACAACAAAATGTCCATCACTGGATGATTGGTTAAGAACATGAGATACTCTGCTACCATTAAAAAATAAGAGTGTAGGTTTTTTATTTACTGAGGTAAAAACATAATCTCAGCATGTTTTTTGTTTGCCTGTTTCTTTGGTTTTGTTTTTGTTTTTTGAGACAGAGTCTGTCTCTGTCTCCCAGGCTGTGGCACATGCAGTGGCACGATCTCGGTTCACTGCAACCTCCACCTCCCAGGTTCAAGTGTTCTCCTGCCACAGCCTCCCGAGTAGCTGGGACTACAGGCATGCACCACCATGCCAGGCCAGTTTTTGTATTTTTAGTAGAAATGGGGTTTCGCCATGTTGGCTAGGCTAGTTTCAAACTCCTGACCTCAGATGATCCACCAAAATGCTGGGATTACAGGTGTGAACCACCACGCCTGGCCTCTCAGCATGTTTTTAAGTGTGAAAAAATTAACCTGTAATGTAGCATAAGCTTATTTATAAAGCATTATGTCCACATAGCTATATGTGTCTATATACATTTAGGAATCTGGAAGTTTATCTCTGAATGGTGAGATGTTTGTGATTTTATTGTCTTCTTAGTAACTTTTTCTGCATTTAATCATTTTGTCAATGAGTATGTCGTCTTACCTACAAAGTATTCGAGTTTTTCAAAATAAATATCCTTACCAACAAGATCACTGACTCTCTGCACTCTTTGTCCTTCCCTTTACATTAATACTACCACACCTTATCAATCTTGTGATATATTTTCTGCACATTTTCTTTCACTAGGATGCATCTTAAAATAGTTAGCATCAGCCAGGCACAGTGGCTCACGCATGTAATCCCAGCACTTTGGGAGGCCGAGGCGGGCAGATCACGAGGTCAGGAGTTCGAGAACAGCCTAGCCAACACAGTGAAACTCCATCTCTACTGAAAATACAAAAATTAGCCGGGCGTGGTGGCAGACGCCCGTAATCCCAGCTACTCCTGAGGCTGAGGCAGGAGAATCGCTTGAACCCGGGAGGCGGAAGTTGCAGTGAGCTGAAATCAGGCCACTGCAGCTACACTCTGTCTCAAAAAAAAAAAAAAAAAAAAAAAAAAAGATGGCATCTCACAATTGTTGTTGACCAGGAGAATGTCATGACATAGTTGTCACTGCCTGTGCATGTACAAACTTGATCATGGTTATTCATATTGTCATCAATTAAGAGTTATGCAACACATGACCCTACAGCATTTACTGAGTATAATTGGTATTTAAAATTACTTTGGTTGGCCGGGCGCGGTGGCTCAAGCCTGTAATCCCAGCACTTTGGGAGGCCGAGACGGGCGGATCGCGAGGTCAGGAGATCGAGACCATCCTGGCTAACACGGTGAAACCCCGTCTCTACTAAAAAATACAAAAAACTAGCTGGGCGAGGTGGCGGGCGCTTGTAGTCCCAGCTACTTGGGAGGCTGAGGCAGGAGAATGGCGAAAACCCGGGAGGCGGAGCTTGCAGTGAGCTGAGATCCGGCCACTGCACTCCAGCCTGGGTGACAGAGTGAGACTCTGTCTCAAAATAAATAAATAAATAAATAAAATTACTTTGGTTACTACTGGTACATAACTAATTACCTCAAAGCTTGGTGGCTTAAAGTAACAACAAGCAGTTTATTCTCTCTCACAGTTTCTGTGGACCAGAAATTTGGGAAGGGTTTGGCTGGGTGGTTCTAGTTAAGAAATACCTCATGAGGTTTGTAATTTTGGTAGAGACGGGGTTTCACCATGTTAGCCAGGATGGTCTCGATCTCCTGACCTTGTGATTCTTGGCTGGAACCGGAACAGCAGAAGTGGAGCAAGCAGGAGCTACTGGAAACCGGCAAAGCATCTTTTGTCATGTAGTTTTGGGGCTTCTCCATGTAGTCCTTCTGGAGTTGGGCTAGTCTGGGCTTCCTCACAGCATGGCAGCCATAGGGTGGTCAGACAGTTAACATGGAGACTCTGGGCTTCAGAGTAAGTGTTCCAGCAAGCACGGTGGAAGTTGCATCATCTTTTCGGACCTAGCTTGGAAAGTCATACCATACCACATCTGAGGCATTCTTTTGGTTACAAGCAAGACAGAAACTAGCCTGGATTCAAGTGGGGAGAAACCAAGCCTCCCGTCTTAATGTGGATATAGTAAGGTTCTAGAAGCATGCGTGGAACAAGAGTTATTATCGTAGTCATCTTTGGGGAAAAAATACCTATCACAAATGTTTTCAAAAATGTTACACCATTATTTAGCATTGAAATGTAGTTATTTTAAATCCAGAAAGGTACTGCAGAATAAAAATAAATCCATTTCTTTATCTGTTGAACAGAGCTCTTTCAATAAGTGTAAAATAAAAATTCTAAGTGATAAGAAAGCAGTGCCTCATAGTTTAATCACCAGAATTTATTCTTGCTTAGTAGCTGTACCAGAGATGTCTTTCATTTCCCCTTGCAGATCCATTTCCCACACTTCTCCTTGTGAGGCTGATGGTTAGACAATGTGGACATGCTCCTGCGCCCTCTGGTTTCACGTTGGGTTGGACCAACGAGGAGGCCTGGCAGGAGATGGGAGGGAGGGGCATGGGAGGAGATGGGAGGGAGAGTAAGGGCAGAGCATTGGCTGCTCCCTTGCTCCCTCCTGGGAGCTTACCTGACCCACTCAACCTGCTCCACAAAGCTCTCTCCTTCCAGATGTCTGTAACATCTTCCTCTCATTCTTTTGTGGTGAGGTAGTAACAGCTTTTTAAATTCTAACCCCAGTTTCCTGCACATTTTTTTGTGGTTTCTCTATACCTTTGTAAATAAATCCCCTGCTGGCAGAGAGGTGCACAGAACAATGTTGCATCTTACAAGTAATGGCATCTTAGAAAAAATTAAGTACAGCTTTAAAACTGACTCATTCTCTTTCAATTTACATGTTAGCAAGATGTGCAGAGACTGGCCTTCCAAGGCCTTCCCACTGTTGGGTGATAGGCGAGACCTAAGGGGAGAGACATGAGAAAAATCCCCCATTGTAGAAGGCCATGGCCACTGGACTTAGGGCAATGATACACTGTAATATTTTCTATGTTGGAATTCCCTTGTGCTACAAGCACAATTCTCATGTGTTGCAGTAATATTTTCTCAGTGTTACAGCCTGATCTTATGTATGACCTAAGTAAGGCCTAAACCCTCCCTTACTGTATAACAGAAATAGAAAAACAGCAAGAAGGGGGAACCGATTATCACACAGCAAGCGGTGACCTAAAAAAGCAGAGGATGGCTACATAGAAACACTTGAGTGAGGTGACAAGTAACAAGCAGGGTAGAATAAGGACCTGAATGCTTTGTGGTATCTCCAACACCTGGGGTGGAAAAGGTAAAAGACAGTACCCCCTTCTGCCACATATGACTCAGGGTGCCAAAGGAGAGAAGAAGGGGGTCCCTGCAGACTAGGACACCTGGGTTTCATACAGGTTTAATCATATTTAGGTGAACGTATTTCTTGAATGCTCTTGTGCATGAGCCTATTCTTAGCCAGGTGTATGCATTTTAGTGGTGGGCGCAAGCTAGAACTTCCCAAATCACCTTGAAAATCTGCTTAACAATTAGCAATTTAATACTCCCAGATACATCAGACATTCATCGCATTGAAAACAAGGCATATTCTTTTCAAACAGGATTGGAAGAAGAGACATTTTCCTACTTTCACCTGATTCTTTTGAAAGTTATCAGAAAAGAGTATCCAGACTCCGATTGGTTGTGAGAAGTTGCTTTATAAAAAGTCAGTTAACTTTTTTGAATAAAAGCATTATCTCATAGATGACTGATCAGCTAATTTCAACAAAAATGAACTCTATTTTTTCTAAAATAATAATTCTAATTATTAAAATTCGTCAAGTAAACAAATGCACTGAATTACCAAAATTAATTAATTAATTAAAAGGATCCTGAGGAGAGTCAGAGCTTTGTCACAGCGTGCACAGTTTACGGTGGGAGAGCTCTTGCAACTTTCTCCTTCTCTATTCTCTCCTCTTTTATTTGCCAGATTATAAACATTTCTTCTACATGCAAAGATCCTCTGACTCCACAATTGTACTTGATACTTATCTTCTTTCACCTAGATATTTATGGTGTCTCCTAAAGATAAGCTATGATGTTATATTTTGCCAAAAGTGTTCACCCCCCCTTGAATGTGAATTTCTCTAGCATAATTCTTTAGTATTTCAAATGCAATTGAGAGTTATTTGAAAAATAATCCACAAGACACCTCCCCCAATTCTGAGGCTTTTCTACTTTCATGTGTTAATGGATTGATACATTTGTTGTGGAAGGTAAGGAAACAGATGTTTCTTTATACTACTTGGCCCCCACCTAAAACCATGCAGATCTAGAAAGCTCCAGCTACCTATGGCAGCAACCCTGGGTAAATATTACCAGGAGTTCCAATTGTCCACATGTGCAATGTTTGATGTATACACTTTATATCATAATTACAGGTACATAAGTATAAAATGTTACACAATACAGTCAGTGAAGCAAAATGTTCACTCTTAAAATGCAAACTTTGAGATATTAGAAATGGAAAAAATGAACAAGCTTTTGCCTTGTTCCTTTCAGTACAAGTTCTCTATTAGGCAGAATTCTTTTAGTTGCTGGTGTCAGAAACCCAATTCCAATTAAAACAAAAACTGAAAACTACTCGCTTGTAAAACTGGGAAAGGTCAAGGGTGATGTGGGCCTCAGGCACCATGATTTAAATGAATAACTATGGTGTTATTTGAATTCGTTCACCTCCTGACTCTGGTTTTCTCTGCATGGGCAGCTGACAACCTCGGCAAGGCAGAAGTCACCATGAAAGCTTCCCTTTCTCAAGTATTTACCATTCAAAAATTTAGGGAAATTCATTAACATAAATTGGCAATGATATTAGATGACCTTAATTTTGAAGGCAAATAAAAGGTTTTTGGAGGATGCTGTTGCATTGTTGCTAGGAATATAAATTGGTCTAACCACTTTGCAAAACTATTAGGCAGTATTTACTAAAGCAACATATACATGTGGTCTATGGCCCAGCAATTCCATTTCTGGGGATGTTCCCAAAAGAACTGAATGCTTGTGTTTATAAAAAGGTATGTGCAAGAATAGTCATAGCAGCATTATACATAAGTCTCCAAATGGAAACGAACCAATTATCTACCAATAATAAAATGGATAAATTGTGTTATATCTATACAATGGAATTCAATGGAATATATGCAATTTTGAAAAGAAACAGCTAGTGCTACACACGGCAAGATGAATGGATCTCATAAACATTGAGAAACTAAACACCAGAGAATACATATTATATTATTCTATTTATACAAAGTTCAAAAACAAAGAAAACTAACTTACGATAATAGAGTTCAGAATATTAGTAACCTTTGCAGTTATTGAGTGGTGAAGGTATAAGTGATCTGTTAGGGTGCTGGAAATGCTCAATAATAAAGAAGTGGTAGTTACATGGATATGTAAAACTTCGTCAAACTTTGATGTTCTTTATTGAATATAAAATATACCTCACCAGAAAGTTTAAAGAGAGGAGGGAAAAAAAGGTGCTTAGAGCAATAAAAAAAAAAAAAAAAAACCTATGCCTGATATGTGATTGTCTTCTGGGCATACACATAGTACTCATCTAAGTATCGATCCAATTATTAAAAAAAAAAAAAAAAATCCTAAGAAGTGACATTTAATGTAACTTGTATATAAAATATTTGACTTCAAATACTTAATAAAATGAACATTCATATATTCTACTTTATTATATTCTTATTTCTTCTTTACAATCCGTCTTAGAGTTCTAATAATTATAATCTTGAGAGTCTGTTTCTATTGTCAGTTTTTCCTTCTGGTTCTTACTTATTTCCTTATGTGCTTATTTGTTTACTATGTACTGATAATGTCCTTAAAACAATATTAATGGGAATCCTTTGAAGACTAGACTTCTGCAAAGAGGATTTATGTCTGATAGTGACAGATGCCTGGAAGTATTAGCAACTCACTCTGACCCACCTCCAACCAAATTCAGAAGCTTGGGGCCCCATAGACCACCTAGACAATGTGAACCAAGCCTGCAAATCTGTTTTAGAATAGACTATGGCTCCAACTTCTCAGGAAAGATTTTTCCCCCTTTTTCCCTCCCTGCAACCAACTCAAGACAACCCTATCCAAAGATACCAAGGGGCGGAAATGGGAATTGAGTATTAGTGAGGCTGAAGTGGGTTTAGTTGTATTTAGTTTTTTCTCACACTGCTAATAATATAAAGAACTGCCTGAGGCTGGGTAATTTATAAAGGACAGAGGTTTAATTGACTTACAGTTCTATATGGTTGGAGAGCCCTCAGGAAACTTATAATCATGGCAGAAGGGGAAGCAAACATGTCCTTCTTCACAAGGTGGCAGGAGAGAGAAGAGTGAGAAGTGAAGGGAGAAGAGCCCTTATAAAACCAACAGATCTCATGCGAACTCACTATCACAAGAATATCATGGGGGAAACTGCCCCCAAGATCCAATCACCTCCCACCAGATCTCTCCCTAGATACGTAGGGATTACAATTTGAGATGAGATTTGGGTGGGGACACAGAGTCAAACCATATCAGTTGTGGACTTTTATCCTGGGGATATCTCTGCTCTTTAAGGTCTGATCTTAATTTGGGGAGTCTCCTATTTGACTCTCCTTCTTGGAAGATTCCTTCATTTCTGTACTTGAAGTCCAGCGGAAGTGAAACCCAGCAGCCCCTTACAGGCAGTTCTCTCAGAATAGAAAGAGCTTTGGGCTCTGCTTACTTCTATGGGTTCATTTCCCTGTCTGTTTCTTTACTATGTTGTCAGGTGCTCTCAAGGTGTTTTTCTATTTTAATTTTATCCAGCTATTTTATTTCTTGTTACTAGAATCATTGGTCTGAATAACATAGTCTACAAATTATACTTGAACCTTTCATTTATTCTTATCAATTTTGGTATTTTTCTGATACAAAAAGAATTTCCAAAATTAGATCACATTTCATGATTCTAAACTCATAAAATAGAAGGATCCTTCTTATTATAATGGAAAGAATTCCATTATAATGGAATTATAATTCTCTTCCAATTATCATGGAATTTCAGAATAAAGCCCCAAACCAAAGACGAGGTGATTTTTTCCTCCACATTCTGAAGAGGAACTGTGGATCCACCAGACACCTCCCCTCAAGACTTGGTGAGAATTAACTGGTTCTTTGACCCCCCAAGCCCCTCCATTCCCATCCTACCTAGGCCTTCTAGTCTGTTTTAAGAAGGTCAGGGTGGTAATGACTTCCAGGCCTTAGGGGCAAGAATTTTGAATTTTGTCCTCTCTACCCATGAAGAAAGAAAGTGCTCTCCCTTCCAGACCAAATGACAGAGACTCCTACAGAAATTTTAAGAAACTGGAAGTTCTAGCAATAAGGTGCCCCAGCAGGATGAGAGTGAGCTGCAAAAGCTTAGGGTGGATCCAAAGAGGGTGTTGTGAGAGAATTTGAGAGAGCCTTACATGAGTCCCCTGGAGTGCAGAGGTCAACCTGAATATAGAGACCAGAGCCTGCCTCTGGCCTAAGTCAGAGCTTCTCACACTTTAATGTGCACATGAATCACCTGGGGATCATGGTAAAAAGCAGATTCTAATTCAATGGGGCATGGGCAGAGCCTAAGGTTCTTTTGCATTTCTAGCAAGGTTCCACATGATGCTCCTGGTCCCTAGACCACACTTTAAGTAGCCATGGCCTACGGAATTCTGTGGGAGGCTCGCTAGAACAACCCTCCAAAGCAAGGTGGAAGAAAGAACAGTAGTGCCTAGTGAGGAGCCACACTTCTAGCTCTTGGCATGGCCAAGATGTGTGACATTGTCCTTGTGCAAAATGTAGGTCACAGAAGTAGGTAGGCTTGAGCTGGCTTCAATGTGACACCCAGAAAGATGGCCTGTAAGAAACAGAGGAATCCCAGTAGTAGGAGGTCATGGAGCTTAGGGGGGGTCTTGGAAGAAGTTATCTGGAGAGCACAGAACCCACATCAGAATGGATTTGTGTCCAATTAAACCAAAACATAACCCACAAAACGTCAGCCCAAAGACACCTGCCATATCAAAGAACAACAATAACACCAGCTAACTAAAATTACTTCTGTTCCTTTTCCTCATGTGTTCCATTTCCTCTCATCTTCCCTCCTCTTCCAACCAGGGAAAAAAGTGAAAGGGTGGGATGTGTGAAACAAGAGACTACACTGTCTTTTGCATGAAAGGTCCCTGAGTTAAAGACCTCAGATTAGGACTGAGCTGCAGACAAAGGACTTAAATGACTTTGGGACTAAAGTTTTCATCTGTATCAGAATGGACTTTTTAATACTTTATTCTTAATCATTGAAAAGACATTTTCTTATCCCTGAAAGTGACCAGAAAGTTTTGGGCTTTGCCCACATTAGTGTTCAGGGATCAGGAAAAGAGATCTGATGACCAAAGAGAAAAGAATGGTGAGAAGAAAATCCTGGAAATATCCGTATCCTTCATGAGGTTTAGCTCATTCCATAAACCAATTCTAATACTTCATTGGCTCAATTTATAACCATTGCCTTAGTCAATTTGCTCATAAATCAAGGATTACCCGTATTTCAAATAATCACTGAATACCTCAAGAGGGAAGCTTCTAAACAATTTCAGGTTTAAAAGAATCAAATCTTATTAAATCAATCAACATGACCCTAGGTTTTTAGTAATCAATTGCTTTTATTTTACATTTTTTATTCATTTGTATCAAGTTACCTATATATCTAGGCTTGTAAAAATATGTAGTTCTCTTCATGTTGTCAGAAGTGTCCAGATGGTTTGATGCCTTACATAGAAAGAAAATCAGCAGTTAACTTCTAAAGAGGGAACCCTCCGGGAACAGATGAAAAATAAGAATGTCGTGTTAAGGGAAATATTTTTGGCTAAGGATTAGATTGAGAATTAGAAGAGTAAAAGAAATTTAAAGGTGTTTTCCCCAAAATAAGCTGCAAAAGCCAACATCCTATAAAAACTAGTTCCTTACATTACAAATATGTACATTAATCAATTGAAAAATGGGTGAAGATATGAGCAGGTAGTTCACAGAAGAGGAATTCACTAGTAATCAGGGAAGTGCAAACTTAAAACACAGAGTGATAGCATTTTACACTCTATGGACATGCAAAAATTTAAAAGTTGACAATGCAAAATGTTTGAGAAAATATGGAAATAAGAGAATTCCCACACACTGTTGTGGGAGTGCAAAGTAAGGCAACCACTTAAAATTTGGCAAAAAATCTAGGTAAGGATATACACACCCTCCTACATAGCAACTCCACTTTCAGCATACTGTTGGGCATCGAAGCTTTTTACACATGTACTCCATAAAATAATTTTGGAAAACTATGCAGCCACTTGAAAATTTTTAAATTGAGATATAATTTTTAATAATAAATTTAAATACTTGCAAAATATATAATTTTGAAATTGTTATAAATGCTGACATTTACAAAATAAAACTGATGTCATTCTTTCAAAAGTGGTATCAGATAGCCATTACCATCTATTTTTTAAAATACGCAAGCAGCTTTTCTTTAACATTTGGCAAAATTTATCTTGTTTCCTTTTTTGTTTTGACTTATATTTCCATTCCACCTTATTACTGAAGTTTATAGTAATATATTTTTATGCTTGAATATCTTTCATTGACCACTCTAACATATTGTTACAGAAATGTGTATATAATGAAAAACTGAAAAAAATATTTTTCTTATTACTTTAAGATGGTGAGGATTAAAAACTTTTTCTTGATATAAGAAATTATTACCACTTTAAATGGTAATTTAAATATTAGCAATTCCTCTTTAATTACTGTTGATCAAAAGCTAAATGTATTACAAAGTTTGATAAGTAATTATTAAATGTAAAATTTTATCAAGAATGCATCTTTCAATGAAATTAATGAGAATTTTTCATTCATTGAGTTTATATATCCAGAGATGAATATTGTTTACTGCTAAAATGAAACTGGGTTCACTGTAAATTCGTAGCAAAATAAACGGAAGGAGGCTACCAGTAGTACAAGGCTTACCAACAGTATGTTAATGATGAAGTGCATTTTTTACAGTAAAATCCATGACATATACTTGTTAAGTTATGTAAATTTAATAAGAACATAAGAATGAACAAATGAGTGAATCATTGGTTGATGGGTAACAGTGAGCGGGACATTGAGTCCAAATAAAAAGTGTATATAGATTTATAGTATCCAATAATTTTGTCAAAGGGAATGGAAATCTTTCTCAGCCTGAATAAATGTTCAAGAAAATAGAAAACACTAATTTATTTTTCACATGTATTTACTTTAAAGTGTAATGTTGATCTACATGAGACAAACATGGATGTTTTTACCTCCTCCCTTCTCAAACTTGCAAATAATGTAACAGAAGACATCATTAAACAAAATTTGTCCTTCCAACCCACTCTACAATATATCTGAATTCAGATCATCCCTTCAAGGGTCAAAAGACCATTTCTAACTCCACTAGCTTTGCCAGATTTAACAAACTCACACACGCATACAAATGTACACGATGCCCACTGAAACTGAAATTTCAGTAAATGACAAATAATTTTCTAATTTAAGTATGGGAGAAGAAGAAGATGGCAAATAACAAAGTTCGGGAACTTACATGTGGCTCTCAGGCTATCAATATTAGGATCTGAAAATCGATTCCTTTAACAACCATTCATACTGAAAAAGCCTCTGTGTTTGTGTGTGCATACATGTGTGTTTTTGTGTGCATGCGTGTGAGTGCATGTTGGCAGGGGGGTGTTGGTTCAGTGTGTTTACCCTAATTTGAAGACCAATGTCCTGGAAGGGGCAGGGCTTCCCAACAGGTCTGCATTAAATAGGCACATGGGTTATGATTTATGCCATAAGATACTGACCTCCTCAGCCTTTAGGGCAGCGCTGGCTTAGAGGCACAGTGACATCTGGCAGGGCAATCCAAGGGAAAAAGGTTGAGAAGCCCCATATGGAAGCTATTCTCACTAATATGCAAGGTGACACATCCATAAATGCTCACAGCAGCATTCTTTATAATTCCAAAAAAAAAAACAAAAAACTGGAAATAAAATGTCCACGAGAGGGAAAATGGATGAATGAATTGCAGTGTATTCAATTAACAAAATATCGTAAATTTAAATTGACGAACTTGATCTACATCTCTCAATATAAAGAGATCTCAAAATCCTAGCATTGAGAATAAAGCAGGTTGCAGGAGAATGCACACAATATGGCAATATGTGTAAAATTTACACAGTTATATAAGGTTTTGAAAGACAAAAATATTGTATACTAAAAGCATTCAAGCATTGATTAGAAGGATGAACAGTAACTTCAGAGAAGTGCCTGCCACTGAAGGAAGAAGGGAGATTGGGGAGGAGGAGTAAACACTGGCAGCAGACATCTTTCAGACATCAGGGCATCAGGTTTTGTTCTCAGTTCTCTACATTTTTAATCACTTAATCCTCTCAACAACTTTATGAGGTACTGGATAGTATTATCTCCATTTTGCAGATGAAGTATCTGAAGCCCAGAAACAGGAAGATTAGAAAATTTGTCCAAGGTCACACAGCTTTCATAAATGGCACAAAATGGGTTATAAACTGTACATTTAGATTTTTCTTTTATTAAAATAATTTGAATATGATAAAATGATAATGTTAACAGATGAATGGGTCTTAGATGTTTCATCAGTTGCCATTTGTTTGAAATATTAAATTTAAAAGCTCTGCTTTATTCTTTCATAGGTTCACATTTGTCTAATAAGATCATTCTAAAATTCTGGTTATGGCTCCTTTAAAAAATATATATCTTTTCCTTAACTGTCTTCACCAATAGTAGACAAATTAAATATATTAGTATCCTTTTTAATATTTGCTATGGTGAAATGGAAATAAAAACATTTTATCTGTCTTTATTAGTCAATTTTGCTGTAAAACTGCATCCCACACTAGAATTCGTGTTATAATATTTAAGAAGTGGTTTTTGTCCAAAACATTTGTACTCTGCATGATCCAAATGGATGGATGGCAATTAGGCCAAATTTTCCCTTAATTGATTGAATTAAGCAAAGTTTTTTTACAGATAAATTAAATGCCAATGTGTAAAAGCTTGCTGCAGTTAAAATTCTAAGAGCCAAGAGAATAAGTAATTTGAAGAGTAATCTCTGATTTATGTGCCCAGAAAAAAATTTCAGGTGTTAATTTTATCTCCACACCCAAAATATATTCTAATATTTCATACAAAGCTGTTGATGAGGAAATTGATGGTTACTAGAATTGCTCTCTGGGGCTGGGAGTGCAGCCAAAGCTACCCCACAGAAGCAGATCTCCACAAAGACCAGGAGCTGGAGGCAACTGGCCAATAGTTCCTGACAAATCTCAGCTGTTACCTAATTACCTTCATTCGTTTTGCTTTAAAAATCTAGGGAATTCCCTCAGTTCTCTGCTCTAATGTTGGCAGAAAATAGACCTGGCCCAAGTCATGTAGATAAATTTGGATAACAGCAGGCTTTCAGCTTCTGGGGCCCCTGGGAGGTCTGTAATTAAATAACTCTAGGATTTACAGAATCTTAGTCAAGGAGGCACATACTTTGAGCTGCTTTCTCCATGACCAACTTGTCCCATAGTGAGACGCTTCTATCAATACTTTTTAGGTTCAGACACTGATCAAAGAAGTTGCTAGGCTCAATGTAATGATATGCCATGTAAGAAGAGGATCTTGCACCTGAATGGATTCGTGTATTTGATTAATTAGCAGTTAAAAGACAGAAGATAGAATGGAATACAGGGAAGATATGTTTTAATGAGGAAAGTATAGAAAGGTACACATTATAGGGCAATAGAAGTTAGGGCAGGTTATAGGGTTTTCCAGAGAAACAGAACCAATATATGAGAAGGGAAGAGACTGAGAGATTTATTCTGAGGCACTGGCTCACATGATTGCGAAAGCTAAGAAATCCCATGATCTGCAATTTGCAGGCAGGAGACCCAGGAAAGCCAGTGGTGTAGTTCAGTAGGAGGCCAAAGGCCTAAGAACTGGCGTGCTGACGGTCCCAGGGCAGGAGAAACAGTCAGACACAAAGCAAATTTTCCCTTCCTCCACCTTTTTGCTCTATTCAGGCCCTCAATAAATTGGATGATGCTCACCCATACAGAAATGGGCAATCTGCTTTAATAAATGAACTGATTGAAATGCTAACCTTATCCATTCATACCCCCATAGACACATCTGGAAATAATGTTTAGACAAATATATGGGTACACCATGATCCAATGAAGATGATACATAAAATGAACTATCACAGGCAGGCTACAAAAGAAATGCATAACTAGGAAAAACCATCAGGATACCCAGGAAATGGAAAAACCCAAGAATAGGATGAGGAGGCAAGAATCATAATCTTTGTGCCCTTCACAATGATCTAGGATTTGACCTTGAACTTGGGACTCTGTTGTACTTTGTATAATAAAGAAGATATTTGAACCCCCTAGAGTGAGTCTCCTCAGAGTTCAGTTGCAGATTTCCAGGTCCACAAAACCAGTCAGCAACCACTGAGATGTATTTTGCCGGAAGGAAGAATATAATGAAAAGTACAGGCTGGGCTCACACCTGCAATCCCAGTACTTTGGGAGGCTGAGGTGAAAGGATTGTTTGAGGCCAGGAGTTTGAGACCAACCTAGGCAACATGGTGAGACCACCCCCCCCCCATCTCTACAAAAATATTTTTAAAATATTTTAAGTAATAAAAAATCATAACAATGAAAAGTACAAGTCAGCTGAGCTCAATTTTTCTACTTACAAGTTAATTTCTACTTACAAGTTAAAATTTTTCTACTTAACAAGTTAAAGGAGTTACAAGGCTAACTCCTTCAGCCTCAGTTCCTTCACCCATAAAATAGAGATAACAATTTTTAGGATTGTTGTGAAGACTATCAGAATGACTGATGAGTAATAAACAATCAAATGTGAGATGTTGTTAATCATTGCCATGATATATATACACACACACACACATAAAATGGTGAAAGTGTACACCTTGGCCAATGTCAATAGCTCTCACTCAATGGCTAATATTCAACACGTGTTTTACAAAGATCTTATCTTTGTTTTGTTGACAAACACCTGATCAGCTTCTTGGCTATAAGGAATGTGATGCATTGATTCTCATTTGACCCTGTGCTGGTCCCAATATTAATTAATTATAAGAGGGGTTGATTGATGAATACAAAAATACAGTTATATAGTAGAAATAAGATCTAGTGTTTGGTAGCACAATAGGGCGACTATAGTTAATAATTGTACATTTCAAAATAACTAGATGAGTGTTTCTGGAATGTCCTCAACACAAATTATAAATGTTTGAGGTGATGGATATCCCAACTACCCTGATTTGACCATTACACACCTTGTGCTTTTATCAAAATATCACATGTATTCTGTAAATATGTACAACTAGTATGTACCCGTAACAACTGAAAATAAAATAAACTTCATTAACATGAGGAGTCACTCAATCACGTGGGAATTTGCCAGCTCAGCATCTGTCATAAACGTGTGTAATATAGTTGCTGTCTTGGCATCCATTTTTAACTTTGACATAAGTTATCTGCAACCTAGTCATAACCCATCACCATTGGCCTAGTGTAAACTTCCCCTGCCCTTGTGGAACTGTTGACCACACAAAACCTAATTGTCAACACCAGAGTCATACAAGCAAGTTCCCACCCCCCAATTTTTCAGATGTTTTATTGAAACTAGCCAACCCACAACCCCTTCAGGAAAGCCTAAGGGATAACCGTGGACCTTAAAAAGGACAAAGTCCATAGGTCCTCTCTCTGTCTAGCTCCCCAACTGCTGGTTGAGCTCCCTGTGACCTCCAGACTTACCATGGGCCTCCTGTCAGCACCCCTAATTCTCTGGGCCCTAGGAGTAATAATTTCTTGCTTCATGCATTTTGGTTTCACCTCCTCATTGTGCCTCACTTGACCAACACACTCCAATCTAACTTTCCCCTGGTCAGGTCTCTTCTAGAGAGTGGCTATCTTGGCTGATGGCCACATTCGAGAGAGGCCTTAAGGCCAAATGAGAAAGAAACCATAACAATAGATGTCACTTAAACATCTATGTGTCTTTAAATATCATATTTGTAAACTAAGGTGATCTGTGGATTATTTTCCTCTGCAAGCTCCCTGGATTTTTGGTACCAACAATAACTACTGAGCACTAAAGGATATGTAAGAGAGAGCTTGTGAACAAATGGCGCATTTCTTTGGCAAGATTCTATAACCATATACTAATGATTTGGATATTATTTCACACTGAGCATGCTTTTCCTCACTAATAGCACACAGAACTGGCTAGGTAATTCCGTTTGCCAGCACATTTGGAAATAGCAATTTTTAACACATGGAACCAGCTGTACCAGAATCACCTGCTAGACTGGTGAAAAGCCCTCTTCACTCTGCACCTCCCTACCCCCACCCCTGCACCAGACACAACATACGAGAGTCTCTTGAAGTGGGACCAAGGAATCTTTATGTTTAACAAGCTCCCTGGATAATTCTTACTCAGAGTGAAGGTTGAAAACTGGGCTTAAGATATAAAACGATGTGATTACTTGATAGTAACCTTTCAATATCACAACCCTTTGCCTTCAAACTGTTGGGGACACTTTGTCAAAATGTAGTCTCTAAGAAAAATTTCACTAATATGATCATTCTAAAAATAAAATACCTTTCAAAGCATTCAGATCAGCATTATGAATACAATTTCATCGTAGATAACTAAAGAGGAAAAACACAGGAAGAAAAAGTTTCAGTTGTTCATAGGCTCTGCTTCCTGACTATTTCAGAGCACATACAGAAGCAGGCAGCTTCTCTGTATCAGTACTCCAGGTGTACTTCTCAGGGACAAGGGGTTCCTCGTGGGTCTTCACCCTTCCTGTCAGGATGCTCTCCCTATATCGCAGTCATCACAGTGAGCCTTGCAACTTAGTGTCATGCACTTGCAATGATCACGCTACAGTAATTTCTCATCTGGGTAACTGCTAGGTTTTCCCTACTTCAGTAACTGCTCACTTTCAGTGAAGCATGGTCAGTTTTTGTTGTTGTTTTTTCTTCATGTTATATTTGTTCTGAATATATTTACTGAAATGTAGTTTTATGTCTCTTAAATCTTTGTATGTTTTTGCACTTCATTGTTTTGCCTCAACATACTTCAACAAGATTTTTTGTCTCAATGCATTTTTCTTATAACTCATTTTTATTAATACCTATGTGACGGATTTTAAAAATTATTTCTTCACCAAATATTATATAGAGGAAAGTACTGCCCTGTACCATACTCCTTCAAACAAATTCAGATGAAACACAGCTCTAGTGTTTTAGTGTTGTCTCACCTGCAGAAGAGTAGAGGGTTGTATTAGATTATCCATGAGATTCCCCAGCTCTGTGACTGTGGATAGTTATAGCTCATTTTTCCTACAACTGGATCATGCACTCTGTGAATTATCCATAACAAACTTTTATATGTACAGCTGACTTTCTGCTGCCTCTCATCATAGCTTTGAACCACTTCTCCTACTGTGAGACTGTGTGGGTTTAAAGAATAAAGAGCATTTTAGTAATAGCCCAATCAAAATGTAATTAGGAAAAGGTAATTTGGCACCAAAAATATTACATAATACCACATCAAAGATAAATTCCAGATATTTCTTATCATCTGCTATTTTAGATTACCATTTTCCCCCTCTACTAGTACAGGTATAATTCTTTCATCTTGCCTTTTTTAATGTACCAAAGACTACACAGAACCGTTAGCTGCAAATCTACTTCTGATACTTGTCAATGTCTTTCACTTTCTGTTTCATATCAGCTATAGCAAATTTTCTTTTACATTTTTATTGATGACCACATCATATCTCTGTTAACATGTACCGCATAAGCAGGTTTTCTTTAAAAAATGTATTTAACCCAGCAGCAACTTAAAAAGCAAAGTATTTTAAATTAAAACATTATATTCCTTTTCCAGAGAACATGCAGACAAAACGAGTCTAAAGGATGATCCAATTAAATAAAGTTCTATCTCCGGGGGCTAGAACCTCTGAGTTGGTTCTCAAAGTCTGCATGTTTCATATTCAGTACCTAACAAGATATTCCTCACTATAAGCTTAAAGCAAGCAATGACATCACAATATGCATTACTCCGAGTTGTTTTCAAAACGTGCTGACCCTCTGAAAGTTTCCAAATGGCTTCTTTGTGCGCTGTTACAGACCATCTGGCTAGCTGTAGATAAACAAGTTTCAACAGATGGGCCATAGCACATACATGGCTCTGCTTCGCTAGTGCAGAAAATTAAGAAAAGGATGCTCTCGTGATATGAGTAGTTAACTCATGTAATAGAAGCAGGACCATGTAGTGGAGGGCCTGACCTAAGGGGCACACAGAATAGCTTAATTCCATTTCCTTCTCTTCCATTCACTGGGCATGTTGCTAGATCACGGCAAGTCTTCTCTGTTTCCTCACATAAACATTTTTTTTAAAGGTGCCAGTGAACTCTTGCCTTTCTCTCCTTCCCTCTATCCTTCTCATTAAGATATATCCATTATGGGCCTACCATATATGTGTTCCCAGCGTGGTGCTAGGTAATGGGCATATTGTTGAGAAAAACAGACATGGTCCCTACCCTTGAAGATTTACTGGACAATAATGAAGACATACATCAAATAAATGAGATCAGGAAGAATATCGCAAACCAAGAGGGAAAACATGTGTGAAGGTCCTGATACCAGAAGGAGAACGAACAACTTTTCAAGACTCCAATATTTAGAAACATTTATAGCCATTAAATTGAAAACTCAATTGACAATGAAAATGCTGAAAGGGAAATTCCCACTATCTCTAGATGGTAAATCAGACACTTATTATATTAGCATAAACTATTTGAAAAAATTGCCTGCATTTTCCATTCATATTTTTGACCCACTGCCTGCAATCAATGAACCTAATAAAACTACATGAAAATATGATCATCAAATACATGCACAAGCATATCAAGCCCATGACAACATAATCAATGCTTTCAGTTATGAAACAGTTGCTAGAAAACCTAGGAACTATGAGTGTCTCCTGTTTAATATTTACAGAATAAAACTAAATGCTAAGGCAACAGTGACTCAGTTATCTCTTACAAGTAAGTGATTTACTTCTCAAGCATGGTTTCCCAGTCCTCAGCCTTGCCAGAAAATGACAGCTGATACCCTAGAGTGAGAAGAGGAATAGTCCTTCTTGCTTGAACAGTCATTATATACAAAATGTTCATTTCAATGATTTTCCCAGTTCTTAGTTAAAACAAAAGCTGTGTCTTTGACACAAATTATGTCATATGTGAAACTGTATGAATGATTTATTTTTCTCATCCCTTTGCCATTTCTACCTTTGCCTTTCATTTGCTGCCACATATTTAAAGTACAGTATACACATGAAGCTCAGCCTATGTAGCCAGAATGAAGCAGAGAGGTCAACAGTCAGGCATTCGAGTCAGGCAGGATAAAGAGCCAATTTGAATCATGAAGGTCTTAATAAAAAATTAAACAACACATTTGAAAACCTGAATCAATCCAACTAACCATAGTACCCTGTCTACAGGAAAGAAAAAGTCATTCCCTAAAACCTGCTATAGCACTTACTATACTACATTGTGACAAACCGAGACATGTTTGCCTTCTACCTGATGGCAAACTCTTAAAAGCAAAGACTGTGCCATACCCATCTTTGTCCCCTCGATGCCAGCAATGCCGAAAGTGCCAGGAGCCCAAACAATGCTCATTAATCAGATCAAGTAATGAACAGGCATTGTTTTATAAAAATAAAGTCACTAAGGGAATGAATCCTCACAGTGAAATGTAATTGAATCCAGAGCTGTCTTAGCTACCTGTTAGGATTTTAGCAAACATGTAAAGTGTTTGCCCTTCAGTCATTCTACAGACAGCAACATGTATGACATAAGATCTTTAATTAAAAATTTTTACTTACATTGCTTTATTTCAGCTACAAATAAACTTTATTTGATGTAATGTAATAAAACATTTTCAAGTTTAACAATATGTATCTGACCATAAATAATCATTTAAATTATGAATATAATATATACGGTCACTTTAGCAAATCTGCGGTTCAGGAATTTATACAAGCTTTGTCTGAAAGGACAGTGCCCTCCTCCCCTTTCAGGAAAGGCAGCTCTTCCCCATGTCTGATAAGAAGCAATGTCAATGGGAATTAGAAGAAGTCCATAATCCATGTTGGAATTCCACTTTATCCTGTGACAGGACAGCTTGCTTCATTGTAGGAAAATAATATTATCTTTCAGTTCTCTCTTATCAAATAAAGAATTGCATTCATTTTTCCCCCTTGTAGGTACAGGTACTCTTCTATTCTCATCTGCTGTCTTTCTGTCTCCTTAGCTCTTAATTGCTACATAGTGCCATTTAAAAAATATATATCCGCAAAGAGACCTTTTCTGTTTCCTTACCTGCCCTTCATGTCTAACATTTTTTGGTGGGTAGGGGTGGAAATCAGAGGACAGAATTGCTTAGGCACACATTTGATTTAAGATACAGAGAACACAAAAACAAATTCTCTAGAAGGAACAGACTGGTGTTCTGAAGCATTTCCCAAGAGTGGTCCAGGTGACCTTGCTTCACACAATTTGGTTTAATACAATGCAGCTCAACAAGAATGAACATGTTTATGCCCCATCTCCAGAAGCATCACAACATTTCATGGAAAACCCATCATTCCCACACTTCTTCCACATAACATACAGTTATGGGCCAGCCCATGGGTGGGCCCACTGCAGCCTGGTAGAAAATGAGAGTCAAAAACATGCCAATAATCATGTTAATTACAATGCAGTTGGGTGCCACTTGAGCTTCACTGCGATAAAAATCCTCACAGAAGGCATCACCCTCACCTCTCAAGACCCTTCAGAGCACAAGAAAAAGCTTTGCTCAAGTTATATGATTCTCTGCATCCTGAGACCTGTTCCTGAGTTATACCATAATAAGTGAGTTAACAAAGTAAGTACATTGGTGGGGAAATCACAGAGATCCTGCAGAAAAGCCAAACTATTTGACAGAAGCTTGAAACAAACACTGCTCTGGGAAATCATTTGTATTAGCTGATGACTGGATTCTGTTTTCTAACATAGACATGCAACATATTCAACACTACACTCGCTGCAGTTTGCTTGGAAAAGCCTTCTGTCATACAACAAAATACATTCTGTCTCAGGAGTGATTCCTGCATATTCACCACAACACCTAGACTCAAAGCATGGGAAGTGTGCATTGGAACTTTCTCCCACTTGCATGGATTTGGACATATGCAAAGCACCAGAAACTGCTTCCTTTGTGGAACTCAGTTCTGTCGGTGTGCTTACTGCTGAGATGATCTGCTATCTTAAACTGAGAACACACAATAGCACTGATCCACAGAAAAAAGGAGAGGTCACCATCTCCCTTATAAGGTAGTGTGTACAACAGATCACCCTGTTTGTCACGTTTTAGACATCCCAAGAAAGGAGAGAAGTCGCATTCCATTCTGCAGTCTCAGCAAATGACTTCCTTCTGTTTCCACCTCTAATTTGCCTTGTTTATTTCATCTCCATTGTTCTGCTTTCGATCATGAATCATGACCTTTTTTTCTACAGTAGTCAGCGTTTTGTCTAAAAAAAAAAGAGAAATAAGAAAATGATTTAGCAGAACCGTAAATGTGAGTTTTCATTTTGTGGTGGGTGGACTTAATTTTTACAGCAGTCAGTAATTTGAATCATTTGTGGCTTCTAATGGATTATGAGTATCCTTAAAGGGAAAGAAAAAGTGCTGTGACTCTTTTGGTAAGTTTCATAACTCCCACAAGTTGCCAAGGCTTTAATATATTTGCAAATCAGCCCCAAATAACCCATTTAGAAATTCACCTTCTTAATACAGCTATAGCCAAAAATGACTTTGCTCTCAAAAATCCTTGCAAAATACTATTGCACTTGCCCTACTTGAAAAGAATAATGACTAAATAATGATTACCAACGAGAAGTGTTCTCTCCCTCAAACCTAGGAAGGTGGGTTATTGTAAGGTAAGTGTGCAGGGACCAAGAAACTTCACTTCTCTCCCTCGTTCCTAGATGCACAGAAGTGGTATTAGTGATAGAGAAGTGTCAGCCAATGGTTGAGAAAAGTCCCTTTCTCCTGGTGTAAAGCCACTCCCCTAACTCTGCACCTCCACCGGCCTCGACTTACCACACTACATCATGTGCTCAAGAGCTAGGTCTATGAGGACCCAGAGACTGGGACTGTGCAACCAATCTCAGCCTACCCACCCCATCTAAAGCACTCCCTACCCTGCCGTTTGGCTATTTTGCCTGCAGTCCTGCTCTTCCTTCTTTCTGGAGATTGGAGTATCCACACAGACACCTGTGGCCTCTTTCCTAGTCTCAACAGCACCCTCCTTGTGCAGGCCCTCCTGACATGAGACCCCACTCTTGCATCAGTCTTCTTTTTTTTTTTTTTTTTGAGGCGGAGTCTCACTCTGTCGCCCAGCCTGGAGTGCAGTGGCCGGATCTCAGCTCACTGCAAGCTCTGCCTCCCGGGTTTACGCCATTCTCCTGCCTCAGCCTCCCAAGTAGCTGGGACTACAGGCGCCCGCCACCTCACCTGGCTAGTTTTTTGTATTTTTTAGTAGAGACGGGGTTTCACCGTGTTAGCCAGGATGGTCTCGGTCTCCCGACCTCAGGATCCGCCCGTCTTGGCCTCCCAAAGTGCTGGGATTACAGGCTTGAGCCACCGCGCCCGGCTGCATCAGTCTTCTAACCCATATCCCTTCTCTTATTGTGAAGCCTTCCATACATCATTTATACTGCATCCCTAGTCTCACTCCTGCTCAAAAGCCTTCATCTCCCTCCCTCACCCCTGCCCACTTAGCCCTTCATGCTGACCATAGACTACCCAGCTTCCCAGTACTGCTGAAGACATGCCCCAAACTTCTTGTCCACCTCTATCAACATCTGGGCCCCTCGGTCCGTGCTGTCCCCTCTGCCTTGAGCAGCCACCACTCCACCTCCACCCCTACTATGTCTTCTTGTTAAAATCCTACTCTTTCTTCGAGACCCACCTCAAATATCCCCTGTTCTTGATTTCTACCATGGATATTTTCTTTCTAAGAATGCCCTCAAGACTTATTTTTCTTCTGTACTCCTCTGTACTGCTTGATTTTATATTGTGCTATATGAATTTATCATCTACTAATAGAACAAAAATATATAAATATTAGACAAAGCAAGGCAGGGAAAACACCTGCCTTCCTTAAAGAAACACTGCAAAGTTAAAATGTAGGCAATTGCGAAGCGTGAAGCAAATAAGCTATTATTACTAATTGATGATTTAGTAAAAATAAAATGATGATTTAATGAAAATAAATCATCTACGGAGAAGAAAAGTCCATGAAATAGCAAACTTTTTGTTTGTTTCTGCCTTTTAGGCAGCATCCGATCACAGACACCCAGGGTTCCAGAGGCTTTGATGCTTCTTCCCAATTTTCTCTGGGATCTATTTTGTTTTATTTTATTTTTAATTACTGGTTTCCACAGAGAAAGAAAGTACCTTTCAGGATGCTTCAGGACAAACCCTGGAGCACTGTATTGGCAGAATTCATGGCAGAAACCCAAGGTTACTCTGCTACAAGTCACCACTAGGACCCCTGCAATCCACGAGAATTATAAGAGGCCCTTTGAAGACAATGACAATACAATCACCAGGAAAAAAGGGAGCAGGAAAAGAAGAGCTACTTTAAAACAACTTCATGACATTCATTTATATGGAAGTATTTAGAAAGTGCTGTTCAATGTTATTCATAAATGACATCAACAAAATTCATGAAAACAGGATACTTAAAAGCAATTAATGGCAATTCAAAGCAAATCCATAAGTAATCAAATTTAAAAAGAAAAAAGAATCCTTGATTATATTTCATTATCACATTTGATTTTATATTACCAATCTGTGAATACTTGTGAAAAGGATTAAAATTGATAGCAGTAAATTAAAATTACCAGTGCAAAAGTATTCACAGTTTTTCCCCCATCTATTCACTTCATTACTCCGGGAAAATTTTCAAGTGCCTGCTGAACTCCTGAGGTTCTGGTTATGCTGATCAAGAAAATGGGGGAAAATAGGTAAATATTTGGGAGTAGGAACACAGTCTCACAGGTTTACACAGTAAAGAAAGAAACTATTATGTAGGAGAATATGTAGCGCCAAGAAGGCAGAACAGGGCGAGAAGGTAAGAGAGACTAGAAGCCCAGAAGCTAGATGGGAGGAAAGGAGCTGGAGAAAGCCCAGAGTCTGGAGGAGCCCAGAGTCTGTAGGGTGACCACAAGATGAGTGAGAGCTAGAGAGAGGCAGGGGTAGCAAAGGGTTCTGATTACAAGTCTCCTACTAGCCACCACCACCTCTACAGCCACCCCAGCATACTAGATTAAAAGCTTCCAGAGACTACAACTGTCATTTACTCACCTTTCTACCCTACCACGCCTGGTTCCATACCTTGTACATAGCAGACACTCAAATGTTTCTGGGAAAAACAAGCCAATTTTCTGGGAAAAACAACATCCATTTTTTACCTTCTGAGTTACCCACACAGTGCTACTGCATCAGTCTTGACCATTTTGATGACTCCATTCCCCTACCTGCAGATTCACTGATGGCTTACTATATTTACACCAGAGTGTCACAACTTTAGCAATAAGGACTGGGTACTTCTTTGTTGGGGCGGGGGGTGGGGGGCAGGGGTGCTGGCCTGTATACCGTAAAATCCTTAACAGCAGCTCTGGCCTCTACCCAGTAGATGCCAGAAGTGTCCCACCCCGACTTGTGACAACCAAAAATGCCTCCAGAAAATGCCAAATGTCTCCAAAGAGTTGGGACGGGAGGCAAAATTACTCCTGATTAAGAACCATTTGTCAATACTAAAAGTCCAAATTATTGGAGCTGGCATAGAAGATTCTTGACAATTTCATCTCAATCTACTTTTCTGCTTTGATCTCCAACAGTTCCTGCACCCAAATGCTTAGTTTCAGCCAGGTGGTCCTTTGCGTAAGCTCCCACATTGGTGCCTTTACAAAAAAAGTCCTCTTCACCTAGAATAACATTTCTGCTCTCCTTTCACTATAAATGCTTTGACCAACTTAATAGACATTCTTGAGTTCATATCCTTCAGGAAGTCTTCTCTGATCAGGGTTAGTATAAGCTCTGGGTCATTTTCCTTTCCTTTGAATCCTATAGCTTTTCCTGTCTCCACCTTTCCTTATTACAGAAAGGTTGCATGTGCATATGTCTTAGCCTAGCCAGGCTGCTATAACAAAATACCATAAACTGGTAGCTTAGAAACAACAGAGATTTATTTCTTAGAGTTCAAGAGGCTGAGAAATCCAAGATTAAGCCACCAGCAGATCCCATGTCTGGTGAGGGCTCGCTGTCTGCTTCATAGATGGTAACTTCTAACTGTGTCCTCACATAGTAGAAGATGTGAACAAGCTCCCTGAGGCCTCTTTTATAAGTGCAATAATCCCATTTATGAGGGCCCTGCCCTCATGACCTAATTACCTCCTAAAGAATCCACATTTTCATACTATTGCACTGGGAATTTGGTTTCAAAATACGAATTTTGCAGGAGACACAGATATTCCGGCCATAACAACATATGTCTGTTTGTGTAAAGTATATCCAACAAAAATATATGCACAAGGACATGAAAGATATCATCCTTTTTCTGTACTTTCCTCAATGCATGGCAGCCACATTAGAAATTTCCTAAAGCTGATGGATGTTTTTAGGCTAATCATCCTTAATGAAGTGGATATTCTGTAATTATAAATTCAAACTGAGAGAAATGTAAAGAGGATACAGCAGACTATGGCCTGTGGGCCAAATACAACTGGCAGCCTCTTTTTGTAAATAAAGTTTTATTGGTACACAGGCCTATCCGTTTACTTATGTCAGTGACAAATTACTCATCAGTGAGAAGAGTAGTTTCAATAGGGACCATATGGCTAGGAAAGTTTAAAATATATACCACTTGGCCCTTCACAGTTAAAGTTTGCTGACCTCTGTGTTAAGCTAACAGGAAAACAACACCCAAGCCTCCAGACTAGCTAAAGATACAAAGGCAAATATCTTTAGACTTTACGTTAGCTGATTTATTTTTATAAAAGGCACAGTAGCATAGAAGTTAAAAGCACTTTTGAACACAGATGTCCTGGGCTCAAATCCAGCTCTGTCACTCTGCATGACTGTGGGGGAAATTATTTTACTTCTCCAAGCCCTTGTTTTGTTATTTTCAGAATGGAAATGAAGAAAACTAACCTATCATAAACTTTTGAGGATTAATTGATCAAATTCACATAAAGTGCTCAGCAAAGTGCCTGAGAGTGAATTCTCAGCAAACACAAGCTATTATTTTAAATTGGAAAACCTTTTTGTGTTACATTTTAAAGATTACCATTTTATGATCTATCTGAATTATCTATGAATTATTCACTAAAATAATCAATAAAATTATTCTCAAGTTCTTTGACCCTATAGGATGCATGCAAATATAGCAGTGTTTCCTTGCTCATGACATTATCTGTTCTTTCCTAGTTTATACACTGGCTGCTTAACTGGATCCCCTCCCACCCATCTTTCCCTTGTCTGCCCTTCTCACTATTGCCAGAGAGACCTTCCCATGTTACTCCTGAGAACTAGAACCAACACGCTTTCCTTTTCCTGTGCTAAACAATGCTGGAGCCAGGCAAAATAACCTAGCTATTTGTTCTAGGAAATAGTCACTTTCAGAAGATAAGACTATATGCCAACAAAAATAGCCTACTTATCAAAACTAATGGTTTGCTCATTAGCACTTACTTCACAGCCCTCATCTAGTTGTACTTACCAGTCTAAAGCTATTATGTCATAAACTCTGCCTAATCTTTACCAGTTCCCCACCTTCAAATCACCCAGCCCAAGCCCCAAAACTCTATCAATATCCTTGCCTTATTTCCTTCATCTGAGAAACTACTAAGACTGTCTAGGAGTGGATACCACGCATAGTGCAGTAAGTCTAATAAACTTTACTTAGCGTAACAAGTCATTCTCGTTGTCTTCTTAGAGAGCTTACGGCTAGTCTCCACCTCAAAAAATATTCTGAGACTCTTCACTGCCTATATATTGAAGTCACTTGACAAGTATTATTGCATAACATTCAATAGAAGCATCGGAGTGATTCATATCACAGCTACCACTTAGGGACTGTGTGAACATAGGTCAGTTACTTTATGCTCCTGAGCTTTAAGTTGTTCTTCTGAAAAGTGGGGATGCCAGAAGCACCTATTTTGCAGGTAGCATGCAGCATAGCATGTAGCAGGTGTTCAATAATGGTTAGCAGTTATTACTTTTATTTATCATCTATTATGTGTCAAGCACTGTACTAGATTCTGCAGAAAGAAATCTGATTAAGACATAGTTCCTTCTCTGAAGGAATTCAGAATCTGGTGGGAAAATCCTAATAGTAAATTCAATGAACTCTTACAGGCATAGTAAGATCTCCGGGTGTGCTCATAGTACATGTTCTAGAACTTAAAATTACATTATTTTTAATGCTACTTTTTATATTATGAACAATCTCATGTGTACAAAAGAGTATATAGAAGTAAACATGAATGCCTGTGAAGCTACACTCAGCTTAAGAATTAGCATAACTGTAGTCTTCCAACTTTCAGTTGTAAGATAAAGACAGTCCAGTATAAGAAAAATGAGTAGCACTGGGATTCAGATGATGTGGGATCTAGACTTAGTTGTGACACTAGCTAAGTGTGAGACATCTCACTTTTCAACTCCCAGTTAGCTCTTCTGTTGAATGACAGGGGTGGACAAGATGACTGGGAAGGTCCCTCTCTGCTAGAGTGGTCCCTGGTTCTCTAGTCTGCTCCTTCCCGCCAGGCTGTGAAGACGGATGCCTCCAACGTTAATCTGCTCACTGTCTCACCAGAACCTTCCAATTTTTCATTCCAAGTTTATTTTTCCCCTGACTTTCAAATGTGAAGAAATCTCCTCTACCTCACATTTAAAACAGAGTCTTCATCTGACATCTTGACACCTCTAACTAATATACTATCTCTTTCCTTCTTTACAATGTCAATTTTTTAACATGTGGGTCACTTCTGAAATTTCCATTTCTCTATCACCATCAGATCCTTTTTCAGATCCCAAGACCCTATGGTAATTGCTTCCTTGAAAGTCATTAAGACTTCTTAGACCAATTCCTGGTTCTCTCCTGCCAAGATGGCCAGGAACATTTCCTAAACGGTCCTGTGGCTCTTTTCCTTTTCTTTTTTAGAGGCAGGTCTTGCTCTGTCAACCAGGTTGGAGTGCAATGGCATGATTATAGCTCACTGCACAATCCAACCCCTGGGCTCAAGCCATCCTCCTGCCTTGGCCTCCCAAGAGGCTAGGATTACAGAGGCGCTCTACCACGTCCAGTTCTTGGGACCCACACTAACCACTCTTCTTTTTCCTGGGCTGCCTCCTTTCAGCCCAGGTGAATGTAACTGCATACTAGAAAGATCATTGTGCCTCCTACCTCAAAAGAAGACTTTATTGGTGAAGGTTGAGGTCATCAAAAAAGTTTTACTAGACAGAAGAATAACAACAACTAAAATAATAATGTTACACAAATTTAGATGTAAGGACATAATTTGGATGTCATTTATGGAGAAAGAATGGAAAATATCACCTCTTTGTTGTCAATCACATCAATTGCAATTCTTCAGCAAACTAGTCTCATCTACCAATCCAACTAAGGACCTATTTTTGGCTTTTGGAATTTTACTGGGTGGAAGATTGGAATCTATACTGTTGTCAATTCAAATCTGGTATGTTTAGTAAAAAATAAGCTAGCTACTCGTTCAGGAAACTTTCTGTGATGTGCTTCAAAAAGCTGCATGAAAGGGTTTGGGGGATAAAAGGAAAATAATGATAAATGACCTTACAGCACAAACTCAGCTCTCTCTGGCCTCTCAGCAAGCTTCAGGGCTTCATGCATGCCTGCAGCGGAGAGCTTCCGGTTGATATTCCGGTACTGGCACTGAAGCAGGCTGCGATAGGTGGTCCTCAGGTCCCGGTTGAAGAAGGCATATATAAAAGGGTTAATGAGAGAGTTTGCATAGCCTAGCCACAGAAATGTCCTCTCCACCCACAGTGGGATGCAGCTGCAGGAAGTGCCACAGATGAAGGGTCTGGCTGTGGAGAGGAGGAAAAATGGCAGCCAGCACACGGTAAAGGCCCCGACGATGATCCCCAGGGTGGTGGCTGCTTTCTGTTCCCGCTTAAAGATGGAGATGTTTTTCCTTTCATGCTTGAGGAGTCTCGAAAGGTTTGCACACTCTTCCACCTCCTTCTGGAGCTTCACTATGCCATTCAGGGCGATGACGCTGTCTGGCTCCACTCGAGGGAAGCCAGGGAATTTGTGTTTGGCAGCACTCTTCCTGGCAGCCTTGTAAATCTGGTAGTACATGAAAAGCATGACGGACATAGGGATATAAAATGCCACTGCGGTAGAGTAAATCGTGTAGCCAAAGTCCTGGCTGATCAAGCACACCTTATCGTCATTTACATTCTGAGCCCATCCAAAGAGCGGAGGTAAAGTGATGGAGGCAGAGAGAAGCCAGACGGAGAGAATCATCTTCGCCATGCATTTCCCATTTTGTCTCACAGGGTATGTGAGGGGCCTTGTGATTCCAAGGTACCTAGTGGAGAGATGGAAAGATAACAGGTGAACACTGTGATCATAACTGGTCAACTGAGCAAGTCCTGCCAGCCAGGTACCAGCACCAGTCCGCACAACAGCCCTTCTAGGTAGGCATCATTACTCCCATTTTGCAGAAAGGTAAACTAAGGCTCTGAGATGTTACCTATTTTATTCCAGGTCACAAAGAGGCATTGCCAGATTGTAGCCTGAGAGCCCTCTGGCTCTAAAGTCAGTCCATGCTTTTTGCATGCCTTACAGTTTTTCACAATCCATGTAGTCAACAAAGTTTAAAGAGCTCCCCCTCCCCATGACCACAGCAACCAAAATCAGCCAGGACAACATAGCAACTCTGATGTAGGATGCTGTGACACATTCTCAAAACAACCAAGGTCTACCACACTCTGGTATTATACACTCAGTGATCGCCCCAGCTGTCTTAATTTAGGCCAGCTTTTAATTCATTTTAGCTTTCCCTTTGCTTTACAGCAAAAGCATTTCTTTAAGATCACACAGATTCGTGAGATAGTCTGGGAATCCTAGAGTGTTGAAATGGTTAGCAGAAAATGATATTATTATTATTATTTACCCACACAAAAAAGTCTCACATGACAGCAATGTCAGAGGAACAATCTAAGAAACAAAAACAGCCTGCCTTCTCTCTCCAGTTCTTAGGAGAATCACAAAGCAAGGGTACAATTCTGAAAAATATTAGGGAAATCCAACATTTTCTCTGTGCTTAGTTCTATACAGGGAATAAATATTACTCCAAGTCTGTGATCAAGGATTTGTAATGCAAACAAATCTGTGCACACAGAGAAAACATATACAGAAAAGATATTCTGCCAAATGTTTAATATTTTTCAGCTTTTCAAACCTGTGTTTGCCTCATATTTAATAGCCTTAGATTCTATTTTGGGAAGCTAGGAGCACTTGAGAAGCAAAGACAGAAAGAAAGCTGGTCATTTTGTTGTTTTTACTTCCTTTATGTATATAAAAGATACATTATTGAAACATAAAAAGGAAAGATATAGAGAGTCCCTAACTTACCAACAGGTTATTTTCTGAAAGTTGGCCAGCTAGTAGGTTAGAACTTAAAAAACAATTTCTGCTAGAAGTATCCTTTAATACTTAAATTATCCCACAAAAGTCCAAAATCATACTTTCACAATGAAAATTAGCATCACTATAACACAGGAAGACAACATCGAAATACAGTAAAAAATGATGAGCCAGATGTTCTTACTCCTCTAGAATTCTTTCCTTCAACAAGTATTAATGGAGCTCATTTTACTGGACAGGTACTGTTCCAGGTGTTGGAGATACGGCAGTGGGTAGAAGAGATGAAAATCCTGCGTGCAGGCAAATGGAGAGATCATGTCGGATGAAGGGGAAAACCCGACACCATGGTAATGACGAAGGGGACTTCTGATCCCCTTCCAAGGACTCATGTGTTCACAATGCTGGGTTCTTCATTTGCCAACTTCTGCCTTCCCTTTTCCTTAATAAAGTTGACCTACAATCACTACCCTTAAACTTATCAGCTGTAGTTAGGATTATGATGCTGCTCCCAAACAGAATGAGGGAAGAGAGAGAGGGAGGCTTTCCTTAGAATGCAAGAATAAGAGTTAAGAAAAAGGCAGGCAGTGTGGGGGAAAGTAACTCAGAAGAAGAGAGGGAGGAAAGGAGGAAGGAAGACGGAAAAGGGAGGAGGGAGGGAAAAGGAAAATCTAGTCCTTGTTCTCAACCAGCTCCTGTGAATGGGGCCTTTTGGGCACTTCCTTATTTCCCCAACAGCCTTTCCCCAGACCTGCACTTTGATTTCTTGTCTCTCTTTGTCTACAGCCCCATTGTAAACTGCCTGCTCTCAAGCCTGAATGTGGCATCCAAGACATGAGCCCAGGTCGGTGCCTCAGGTTCACCAAGGAGTGAAGTCCAGCAGGTAGAGGTTACTTTACACAATTCCCCAGGAGGCCACCAGATGGCATTGTCAGACCATTTTACACCTACTTACTGGGATTGGGGGTGTGTGGATAGGGTAGATGGTTGATGTAACAGGTTGTTATGTTGGAAAAATTAAGACAAAAAAAGAAGTTACATTTTATTTGTGGAGAATTAAAAAAATTAGCAGGCCTGGAATTCACAATCTAGTAAACTCCTATTTTAACGAAATCCTTTTTCTCTCCCATTTCTTCATACTTTCCTTACTAGAACTATGCCTTCCCACTTAAGTAACAATTCCATCTTTTTCCTGGTTAATAAAGTACAAAGAACATTTTAGAATATTAGATAATCTCATTTAAATGGTATGTTTATTCATTCTAGTACACTTAGGCTGACACATTATATTTCAATCATGGTGATTAGTCTACATTCAGCCTGCCCTGGATGTACAAATTATATTTCATAAACTCTGTTCTACTTTAGGCACCATTCTCTAATTATTTCAAGACATCCTACAATAAGATAGTTATATTTACTTCTTAGGCCCCTCACTTCCACCTGGTGAGACATTATAAGGCTAAAATCAACTGAAATATTACTAGAAAAATAAATGAGTGCTCACTGAAGTGTCTGGATATAAAATTAATAAACAAAAGTTAATATTTTATGTTGTAACCATTAACAATCAGAAAATAGTGTGGAGATGATGCAATTAACAATAATTAAAAACATCTAGGAAAAAGCTTTTTTAAAATAATACCTAGGGCCTATATGGAGAAAATACAAAATGCTACTGAGGTACATTTTTAAAAATACTTAAATCCATGGGGGAAAAACTTGTTTTTTTCAATAAGAAAATCTAGCATTATAAAAGTACCTATTTCCCCTCAATCTGTAAATACCATATAACCCCAAATGAATAAACTGGCATGGCTTTTGTTAATGATTTTAAAGCTCACCAAGTCAACATGCAAAAATGTACAGATAATCTGAAAAAGAATAATGAAGGGATACTTTTCCTATTTAAAAAAGCAACAGAAATAAAAGCCCTCCAAAAATTATTCAAAAAGGTATCAATAAAACAGGATACTTTCAAATTGATTCAAATATATACGGGAATTCAATATAAAAGGAGTCACTTTAAATCACTAGTAAAAAATTGGATATTCATAAAGTCTCACAACTGTTCAGCAACTGAGGTAAAAGTATTACTGGCTTCTTACCTTTCAAAGATTATCACGTAAAAAAAATTAAACCCTAAGACTATGAGAAAATATTGGCAAGTATTTCACAATCCTGAGATGACAAAGGCCATTCTTAACTACAATACAAAAGCTTGAAAGTATAAAATGAAACATCAAGAAATGTTTGTAACAAACAAAATAAATAAGTGACATTTATAAGCAACATTTAGTTTAATTCAAAAATCATTCTGTGAAGAGTTAAAAGTCAAATCATAAACTAGAAATCTAAATGGCAATATCACAATATTCACAGATTCCCTACAGGTCAATACAAAACACAACCATCCCATAGTAAGAACTTCAGAGTTTGTAAAAGAAAAAGGAAAAAGCCAACCATCCCAAAAAAAATTTAAGCAACTGATCAAAGAAGAAAAACTAATGGCCAAAGCCGGGTGCCGTGGCTCATGCCTATAATCCCAGCACTTTGGGAGGCCAAGGTGGAAGGATCACTTGAGGCCAGGAATTTGAGACCAGCCTGAGCAACATAGCAAGACCCCATCTCTATTTTAAAGACAGAGAGAGAGAAACTATGACCAATAAGCACTTAAAAATATGTAGAACTTCATTAATAATCAAAGAGATGTAAATTTTAAAACGACACATTTTTATCATTTGCCAATATTTAAGAAAGACAAAATCCAATATTAGAAAACTGTGAAAAAGCAATCGTTCTATTACGTTGCTATTGGAAGTGTCAACTGAAATAATTCTGGTAGACAGTTTGGTAATTATCAGATATCTAGGATTTTGTCTTAAGAAGATAATTGTACAGATGCAAAATGACTAATGTGCAGAGATGTTGCTAAACACATAATAGAGGAAAAAGGATGCAATCTAAGTATCATCAATAGGAGATTAGATATGGTATATATATATATATATACTGTATACAATATGTATAATGCGACCATTAAAATGATGATGTACATCTGTATTTACTAACACAGAAACAACAGAAAAGTGGATTAAAAATGCATTGATAATAGAATATCGTATAACATATTTTATTAACCTTTCTATATAAAACCGGGTGTATGCCTGTGTGAGCATGTCTGTGTATGCACAGATGTCTACAAGAATATCAACTAAAATATCAATAGTAGTTCTACCTGAGATGTAGAAATTTTAATGATTTTAATTTTTCTTTATATTTTTCTATGCTTGATATTTTTGTAGTGAGCATGTAAAAAAAACCACACTACTTTAAGAACAAAATAAAAGATTTAAGAGGATTCTGAGATTCCTAAATTACTAAATGATTCTGGCAATAGAAACAATCTGGTTCATAAAACCTTCAAAAGCTGATAATTAATTAAGTCTTATATTGTTTTATTTGATTAGCTTGTCAAAAGTGCTGTATTATAACACATTCATAAGTTCATACAAAAGAAAAAGAACTCATTGGCATTTAAAATCCCATGATTACTATATAAAGTAATATTGGTATTCAGGGAAGTGTTTCTCTAAATTATACATTCATTCTTCCAAACCTTGTATCGAATAAATCTTACCTTCAAGGGAGAGAAAGAAAAAAAGAAAAAAAAACTAGACTGATTTTTAATATTCCTTAATTATGCATGTTTAATATTTATCACACTAACATTTTATCCTCACTGTTAATTAGAAAGCAGGATGCTTATAAAGTCTTCAAAATTTTACTGTAAAATGCATACAAATGTTAAAGTACAGTAAATCTCGGAGACAAAAGCACCAAAGTATTATATAATTGAGAAATATATGCAACTCACATTAGGGGTGCTATTGAAGCACAGGTTCAGGGAAAAAGAGGATTAGGGAGTTATAATCTGCATAGAGAGGGATCAGAAGTAAACTAACTCTGCTGCCTGTCTTCTGTTCTAACTGTATAGAAATGGTAGATAACAGTTCTTTAATCAAATGGCTTCTTCTGAGTTTCACTGCTATAGAATAATAATCTAGGGAGTAAAAGAAACTGGGTAGAATTATTCTGAAATATGGTGGTTTTTCAGAATGTTCAGCTTAAAAAGGGTTCACACACTTAGAACACCTCCTCCAGGAGATTCTTCCCTTGCAGTTGGCAAAATCCACTAGAATCTCCAGCTAATGTCAGTGGCTCCTGAAACTGCCAGATTATCAGAATCACTCAGGAGCTTTAGAAACATGCAGACTCCCAAGCCAATATTCTCATTCAAGGATTGGAGACCTAGGACTTTCTGTTTAGGATTGACTGTTCTGGGTCTTTATCCCACACACTGCTGTCAAAGCAGCATTCTCCCATTCAATTACAAGGACTTTATACTTATCACATGAAGGGCTTTACTTACTGTATATTTCATCTGAACAGCTTGCTTCCAGTTTAGTCTAACAAAATCATTATGAATCATGTTTCCATTATCTCAGCTATTAGATTTATTTCCCAGTACTGTGCTAAATGAGATGTGTGTTCTTCATGTTTTAATCAAGTTGTAGATTTTTCTTAAGTGCATAATACCCAACAGGGTTTTTTAAAACCTTTTTGACCATAGTTCACAAAATGAAATATAACATTTTGCCTATATAATAAACTGATATGTGTGTATATTTATATTTAGGAAATTAAAACAAAAGTTTCACAAATCTATATTTACCATTATAAACCATTATTTACTCTCTTCTATTCTATTTCAGACTTTTTAAGTGCTGGCCTTAATGCACTAAATTGATTTCATAACCCATTATTGGATCAAGGCCTAAAGTTTGAAAATTACTCACCTTCACCAAACACATGAAAAGGTGTTTAACATCATGAGTCATGAGAAAAATGCAGATTAGCACAATGAAATGTCACTAACAGCCATCAGAGTGGTTAAAATTGATGATGATGATGATGATGATGATGATGATGATGATGATGATGATAAAAACTATAATGCCAAGTGTTCTGTGAAGATATGAAACAATTGTGATTCTCACACATTACTGGTGGGAGTGTAAACTGAGGCAGTAACTTTGGGAAACTATTTTGTAATATCTATTAAAGCTAAATAATGCACACACTATGATCTAGCAATTCCAAGTATATAATGACTATTAATCAAAATACACATACAAAACTTTATAGCAGCACTGTTGGTAATAGCCCCAAATGAAACTCACCCACTCTACAAAAGTAAAATTAGTATAACTCTATAATAGTAGAATAAGTACATAAACTGTGGCATATTTATGCAATGGAATTCTATAAAACAATGAGAATGAACCCAGTACTGCTTGTCAACATGGATGATTTTCACAAACATAAGGTCGAGCTAAAGAAGCTAAAAAACAAAAGAGAACATACTATTCCAAACCAGGCAAAACTAGCCCCTGGTAACAGAAGCCACAATGGCAGTTACCTCTGGGGAAGAGCAGGTCCTAAGCAGTGAGGGTGCAGGAGGAAAGCATGGAGTTCTGAAAATGTTCTTTCTCTTCCTCTGGGTGTGTTAAGCAGGTATGCCACCTTGTAGAAAGTAAGTGAGCTATTCAGTTATGATTGGTGCAGTGTTCTGGATGTACGGAAATCAGGGTTTATTTTAAATACTAAAAGTAAATTTTTAACAATACACTGAACTTATCATTTGCCATTAACCTAGATGCTGACCTGTTCTCTAAAACCATCATTACAGTGGGATTCCAATATACTTTTAAACCATTTCCATCAGTGTTTCTAAGCTGCACTTATAGTTAGGACCAATAAACAACTTAAATTCCTTATTCTGCCCTTAGCAGTGAGGGAGGGAAGTAGATAAAAGAGAAGGGGGGAAGAAGCAACAAAATTCAATCAAGTTTGGAAACACAGTAGCAAAGCCTCCTCTTTGAGAAAGCATATTATATTATCATTAAACAAAAAGGAGAGTTTCCCTTAACAGAGAAAATCAGATTTAATTAAAATAAAACAAATCACTTAATTCTAAAAGTACCTGTAAAAATTCATACGTTATATTTGTTAACTGTTGCTACATAACTAATTACCACACTTTAGTGGCTTAAGACACCACCAAGGAAAACCCTGTGGCAAAAAAAAAAAAAAAGAAAGAAAAAGAAAACTACATGACTATTAAAGGATTTTTAGATAATTATACAAAGTCATGAAAATGAATAGTGTGAGAGATTAGTAGTGATCCCTGAATTATACTTGTTAATTACCTCAGTTGTACATGGATTCACAATAAACTAAATTTTCCCAAAGAATTTGGCCTTTTATTCCTCAGAAAAAGGGGGTGGGGGTGGCAGCAAAGAAAGAACCAAAATTTATCAGCAATAATACAAGAAATTAATGGCATAAAACCTTAAAAACTTTGTAAAGGTTAGAGGCAGGAAAAGAAAAGAAAATATTCTGTTTTATGATGCTTCTGTGTGGCTTTCAACCCCATCCCATAGAAGCAGTACTGAGGAAAGGGGGTGAGTAAATCCTTAAAATTCCAAATAATACCTTCATTTTGGAGAGAAGCAAATCGAGCAGGTGAGAAGACAACCTAAAGAAAAGTACTGAAAAGCCATGAAGAGCAGAAGCCCCACATGCCATTTTAGCAGAGTTAAGGGCCAGCAGAACTTGTCATCTTTCAGGACACTGAGCTGAACCAGAGTAGTATGCCAAGTTCCAGAAGACTGGTAAATCCTGAGCTTAGCAGGGTATTTTCTGGTCCAGGACATCTAATGAGTATTCAGAGTAAAGAGTAGTCCTCCTTAACAAACTTCACTCAGCTGCAGTAGAATCTACTCCCTTCCTTTCCCTGCAACCCTACACTTTCAGGCAATTGAAAAGTAGATACACTAAATACTAGCCTAAAAAGAGAAAAATAGCATATCAAATAAGGCAGAATATCAATGATAATTCAACCACAGTATGTGAGAACAAACATTAGGGTTTAAATAAACAACTCATGTTAAGAATGAGCAAAATGAAAAAAATAAACTGTTACAGCAACTACACAAACATGCTCCAACAATAAATAACAACAATGAAAGGAAAAAAGAAAGAAAGAGAACATGGCTAAGACTTGAAGAACCAAGTCAAGAGGCAAACACAATATTCAGAATAGAAGTTGTTTCCCTAAAAGTACTTTTCACTGTAAGAGACCTTAATAAATATATGTGATCACTGAAGTAGAGGCTCAATGATGTTAAAACAGCAGAATGAGATAAAAAGAGACTGCTAAGTTAAGAAAATAAATTGAGGCCAGAACATTATCAGGGCAGATCTAATGGATGAATAAGCAGGAGCTGAGAAGAGAAACAGACACACCTGACCAGGCGCAGTGGGTCACGCCTGTAATCCCAGTACTTTGGGAGTCCAAGGCGGGCAGATCACGAGGTTAGGAGTTCGAGACCATCCTAGCCAATATGGTGACACTCTGTCTCTACTAAAAATACAAAAATTAGCTGGGCATAGTGGCGCTCGTCTGTAGTCCCAGCTACTTGGGAGGCTGAAGCAGAAGAATTGCTTGAACCCAGTAGGTAGAGGTTACAGTGAGTAGAGATCGTGCCACTGCACTCCAGCCTGGGTGACAGAGTGAGGCTCCATCTCAAAAAAAGAAAAGAAAGAAGACACACCTGAAAAGCAAATCAATGGCATGGAGTAAAAAGGCTTGAGGTAATCATATCAATGCATAAGGAAAAATTTATTCAAGCAATTAGAAGGTGATAGGTAAGGAGAACACACAAAGATAAGACATGATAATAACATTTCCCTGAAGAAAAGAAAGAAACTAAACAAGGAGGATGGAAATTGTTTAAGTAAATAGAGCTGCAACATGTAAAAAGTACACAGTGATATAATTTCGGACATTTTCCTTGAATCAATGAAAGAGCTGAATCTTACCAGCAAAAGGACACTAACATAGTTGGGAAAAAGTGATACAGAATTATTATCCATGATACCTATCCTAGTAAAGTTATTGAACTTCAAGACATGGAAAGACCACTGCAGGAATTTGGGAATGAAAAAAAAAAAAATCAGAAAATATGCAAGGTGGAAAAAAAATCAGGCTGATTCTCAACAGCATAATTCCATGCCAAAATATAATAGAAAATGTCTAAAAATATAGAGTGTATAAAATGTGAAATAGCATTATGCCTGTTATCTAAAATTATAAAGCTAAGAAGTAGACATTCTCAAACATGAGAGAATTTGAAGAATAAAGTACCCATAAAGCCTATTTTGGGGGAGGAAATAAAATCCATCCAACCAAAAATGAACCAAATGAAGAATTTAAAACCAGGGAAACAATGGCTATTATTGAACTTGTTTAAATGCAACAGTAAGACCTATGAGAATTATATTAGCACAACAGAATGTAAATTTTACAAAGTAAAAATAATATAAGCCACAAGAATCAGGAGCTGCGGGAAGCAACGTAGGATACAGTGTTAGAGCACTAATCAATTCAACTTTCAAAGTAGAGATGAACTGATGCTGTCTAAAATTGTAACATTTTAAAATTGTAACATTTTAAAATTGTAACATATAGTTTATACAAATCCAACCTCCTAATGGCTTTCACATTTTCCCATAATCTTTACACAATCTTTCAGGAACAAATAGCTCTTAAAATTAGTGCTGTACAAAGGAAAGGAAATCAGTGTATCAAAGGGACATCTGCATCTCCATGTTTACTGTAGCCCTATTCACAATAGCCAAGGTATTGAATCAACCTAGGTGTCCAACAACAGATTAATGGATATAGAAAGCGTGGTGTACACACACAATGAATACTATTCAGCCATAAAAAGAGGGAAAGCCTGTTGTTCACAGAAACATGAATGAAACTGGAAGACATTAAGTGAAATAAGCCAGGTACAGAAAGTTAAACACCGCATGTTCTCACTCTAAAATTAGTTGATCTCATAGGAGTAAAAAGTAGGAGTAAAAAGTAAACAGTAGGAGTAAAAAGTATGAGAGTAGTTGATCTCATAGGAGTAAAAAGATAACAGAGGCTGGAAAGGGTAGGAGGAAAGAAGGATATACAAAGATTTGTTAAAGGGCACAGAATTAAAGCGAGACAAGAGGAACAAGTTCTAGTGTTCTATAGCACTGTAGGATGACTATAGTTAATAATGCATTATATAGTTTCAAATAGCTGGAAGGAGGATATTGAAAATATTCCCAATGCAAAGAAATGATAAATGTTTGAGATGAGGGATATGTTAATTACCCTGATCTGATCACTATACATTATATGTATCAAAACATCAATATGGGCTGGATGCATTGGCTCACGCCTGTAATCCCAGCAATTTGGAAGGCCAAGGCAAGTGAATCACCTGAGGTCAGGAGTTTGAGACCAACCTGGCCAACATGGTGAAACCCCATCTGTACTAAAACTACAGAAAATTAGCCAGGCGTGTTGGTGGGCATCTGTAATCCCAGCTACTTGTGAGGCTGAGGAGGGAGAATTGCTTGGATCCAGGAAGTGGAGGTTCCAGTGAGCTGAGATTGCACCATTGAACTCCAGCCTGGGCAACAGAGTGAGACTCTGTCTCAAAAGTAAATAAATAAAATAAACATGTACCCCATAAATATGTACAATTATTATGTGTCAAAAAAATTAAATGAAAAAATAGTAGCTCTGACTGAAAGTTCTTCTACTTCAGCTTATTTTTCTTCTTTTAAATTTAAGTAAATTTAGTTTTAATATTTTGTTAAAATAACATGCATAGTATGATATTTTTATAATTTTTTTAATCAATCAACTTTCTATCTACCTGTCATTGAGTCAACTAACCAGCTAGCCAGTCATCCTCCTAAGTGGACATAAGTATAAAGAAACATCTAAAATGATACTTACTACGTGTTATTTATTTTATTTTTCTGCATTAGAGTTTAGATGATTTGTTTTCTTTTTCATATTTTTTATAATTGAATTTTCATAATGAGCACATACAGTTTTCAAAAAATTAAAGAATTACTCTAAAATACTGCAAAGCTTTATTTTTTATTTTTGGACTGTTTCTACCTTACCACTTTCTCTTTTTTACTATACATACATTGTGAAATGATTACCACAGTAAAGTTAGTTAACACATCTATTACCTCACATAGTTACCATTGTGTGTGGGGGGCAGGGGCGGGGGGCGGTGAGGTTTACTCTCTTAGCAAATTTCAAGTGTACAATACACTACTGTTAACAATAGTCACCATGCTGTACATTAGATTTCCATACCTTATTCATCCTACAACTAAGAGTTTGGACCAACATTTCCCCTTTTCCCACATCCCCATTCCCCTGCCAACAACCATGCTACTCTCTGTTTCTAAGTTTTTTAGATTCCACATACAAGTGAGATTATGCAGTATTTATCTTTCTCTGTCTGACTTATTTCACTCAGCATAATGCCCTGAAGGTTCATCTATGTATATTGCAAATGGCAGGATTGCCTTCTTTTGTAGCTGAAAAGGATTCTATTGTGTTTATATACCACATTTTCTTTATCCACTCATCCCTTAACAGGCACTTAGATTGCTTCCATAGCTTGGCTATAGTAAATAGTGGGCAATTAACATGGGAGTGCAGATATCTCTTCAACATACTGGCTTCATTTCCTTTGGATATATACCCAGAAGTAGAAGCACTGGATCATATGGCAGTTAGTTGTATTTTTATTTTTTAAGGAACCTCCATACTGTTTTCCATAAGAGCTGTACTAACTTACATTCTCACCAACAAGTGCACAAGAGTTCCCTTTTCTCCACATCCTCGTGAACACTCAAGATTTCTTGTCTTTTTGATAACAGCTATCCCAACAAGTGTGAGGTGATAGCTCATTGTGGTTCTGTTTATGTTTCCCTGATGACAAGTGATGTTGAGCACCTTTTCATGTACCTGTTGTCCATATGTATGTCTACTTTGGAAAAATGTCTCTTCAGGTCCTTTTCCCATTTTTAATGGAATTATTTGGGTTTTTGTTGTTGAGTGATATGGGTTCTTTAAATATATTGAATATTAACCTCTCATAAGATACATGGTTTGTGAATATTTTCTCCCATTCTGTACGTGGCCTTTTCATTTTGTTAACTGTTTCCTTTTATGTGAAGAAGATTTTTATTTTAATGTAGTCCCATTTGTTTATCTTTGCTTTTGTTGGCGTTATGTCCAAAAATATCACTGCCAATACCGATATAAAGGAGTTTTTACCCAACATGGTGAAACCTCATCTCTACTAAAAATACAAAAATTAGCTGAGTGTAGTGGTGGATGCCTGTAATCCCAACTACTTGGGAGCCTAAGGCAGAGAATTGCTTGAACTCAGGAGGCAGAGATTGCAGTGAGCTGAGATCGCACCACTGCACTCCAGCCTGGGTGACAGAGTGAGACTCCATCTCAAAAAAAAAAGAAAAAGAAAAGACAGAAACGATATTCAGATGAGAGAATTTGATTTCGGTCTATACCATTTATTAGCCAAGAAAACTTCAATCATTTAAATCAGCAGCAGCATTGTTATGTTAATACCTGTTTTCAATCACACAGCTGCAGATAAACTGTCAAGTATTATATAAATGTAAGGTATTATGATTTATTAGCAAAGTTTAAAACTTTTTCTGTAAAAGCCACAAAAAATACATAAAACATGACTAATGCTAGGACAAAAAGCCTTACAGCTTTCCTCACAAATTTTAATTTTATATTAGTGTATTAGGGTTCTCTAGAAAGACAGAATCGATAGAATATATAGAAGGTAGATATAGGAGAGGTGATTTATTTATTTATTTATTTTTATATTATACTTTAAGTTCTAGGGTACATGTGCACAACGTGCAGGTTTGTTACATATGTATACATGTGCCACGTTGGTGTGCTGCACCCATTAACTAGTCATTTACATTAGGTATATCTCCTAATGCTATGCCTCCCCAGCCTCCCCACAATAGGGCCCGGTGTGTGATGCTCCCCTTCCTGTGACCAAGTGATCTCATTGTTCAATTCCCACCTATGAGTGAGAACATGTGGTATTTGGTTTTCTGTTCTTGCGATAGTTTGCTGAGAATGATGGCTTCCAGCTTCATCCATGTCCCTACAAAGGACACGAACTCATCCTTTTTTACGGCTGCATAGTATTCCATGGTGTATATGTACCACATTTGCTTTATCTGGTCTATCATTGACGAGCATTTGGGTTGGTTCCATATCTTTACTAATGTAAAAAGTGCTGCAGTAAACATATGTGTGCATGTGTCTTTATAGTAGGATAATTTATATCCCTTTCGGTATATACCCAGTAATGGGATTGCTGGGTCAAATGGTATTTCTGCTTCAAGGTCCTCGAGGAATCGCCACACTGTCTTCCACAATGGTTGAACTAATTTACATTCCCACCAACAGTGTGAAAGCATTCCTATTTCTCTACAGGTTCGCCAGCATCTATTGTTTTTTGACTTTTTAATAATTGCCATTCTGACTGGCTTGAGATGGTGTCTCATTGTGGTTTTGATTTGCATTTCTTTAATGATCAGTGATGCTGAGCTTTTTTTCCTATGTTTTTGTTGGTCACATAAATGTCTTCTTTTGAGAAGTATCTGTTCATATCCTTTGCCCACTTTTTGATGGGTTGCTTGTTTTTTTCTTGTAAATTTGTTTAAGTTCCTTGTAGATTCTGGATATTAGACCTTTGTCAGATGGGTGGATTGCAAAAATTTTCTCCCATTCTGTAGGTTGTCTGATCACTCTGTGGTTTTCTTTCTTTTTCAGATAGTTTGTTGTTACTCTACAGAAATGCAATTAAATTGTATGTGTTGCTTTTGTATCTCACAACTTTATTAAATTCACTTATTTAGTTTTTGGCAGAGTTTTGGTACAGTTTTTTTTTTGGTAGAGTCTTTAGAGTTTTCTACATATAAAATCATCATGTCATCTGAAAACAGAAACAGTTTTACTTCTTCCTTTCTAATTTGAATGCTTTTTCTTTTTCTTGCCTAATTAGTATGGCTAGGACTTCCAGCAGTATGTTGAATAGAAGTGGTGCAAGTGGACAACCCTGTCATTCCCAGTATTAAAGAAAAAAATTTCAGCTTTACACCACTGAGTATGATGTTAACTAAAAGGATGTTGAATTGTATCAAATGCTTTTTATTCATCTACTGACATAATTATATTATTTTTATCTTTCCTTCTGCTAATGTGGTATATCATATTTATTGATTTGCATACATTGGACCACCTTTTGCTAGTATTAATATTATGCTGAGGATTTTTGCATCTATGTTCATCAGAGATATTGGCCTATAATTTTATTTTCTCATACAGTCCTCATCCAACTGTGCTATCAAGATAATGTTAGCCTCATAAAATGAATTTGGAAGTGTTCCTTCCTGTTCAACTTTTTGGAAGAGTTTGAGAATAACTCACATTAATTCTTCCTTAAATGTTGGGCAGATTCCCCAGTGAAGTCATCTGGCTCTGGACTTTGGTTTGTTGGGAGGTTTTTTTATTATTGATTCAATTGACTTACTAGTTATTGGTCTGTTCAGATTTTCTCTTTCTTCCTAATTCAGTTTTGATAAGTTGTATATTTCTAGCAATTTACCCATTTCTTCTAGGCTTCTCCTAGAAGTAACCCTATTAGTTACTTTATGATTATTCATAATAGTCTCTTATGATCCTTTGTATTTCTGTGACATCGGGTTTAATGCATCCTGTTTCATTTCTGATTTATTTAATTATTCTCTCTCATTTTGAGTCCAGTTAATGGTTTGTTGATTTATCTTTTCCAAAAAAAAAAAAAAAAAACAAAAAAAAACTAGCTCTGGTTTGTTAGTGTTTACTATTGTTCATCTAGACTATTTCATTTATTTTTGCTCTGATCTATTATGTCTTTCTTTCTGCTAAATTTGGTCTATTTCTATTTCTAATTCTTTGACATATAAAGTGACATTGTTTATTTAGGTTCTTTCTCTTTTTTTCTTAACATGTAGGTGTTTATTCCTATAAACCTTTCTCTTAGAAATACTTTCATGGCATCCTGTTATTTTTGGTATGTTGTGTTTCCATTTTTGTTTGTTTCAGAATTTTTAATTTCTGTTTACATTTCTTCTTTGACCCATTGGTTGTTCAGAAGTATGTTGTTTAATTTCCACATAGCTGTGAATTTTCCACTTTTACTCTTGTGATTGATTTCCAGTTTCATACTACTGTGCTCATAAAAGATACTTGACATGATTTCAATCTTCTTGAATTTGTGAAGCATATTTTGTGGCCTAACATATGACCCATCCTGGAAAATGTTCTGTGTGTGCTTGAGAAGAATGTATATTCTGCTGCTGCTGGGTGGAATGTTCTGTATATGTCTGTTAGTTCATCTGGCCTATACTTCTACTCATATCTGGGGTTCCTTATTGACATTATGCTTGGATGATTTATTCATTGTTGAGAGTAGATATTTAAGTCTCCTACTATTATTGTATTGCTGTTTATTTCTCCCTTCTATTAGTATTTGCTTTACATACTTAGGTGTTCCAAAGTCAAATGCATAACTATTTAAATTGTTATATCTTCCTGATTAACTGACCTCTTTATCATTGCATAATGACCTTGTTTGTCTCTTGTGATTGTTTTGGCATAAAGTCTATTTTGTTTGATATAAGTGTAGCCACTGCTATTCTCTTTTGGTACCACTTGCATGAAATATCTCTTTCCATCCCATTTTCCATTCTACTTTCAGCCCATGTGTGTCCTTAAAGCTAAAGTGAGTCTCTTGTAGGCATCATGTTATTGGCTCTTATATTTTATCCATTCAGCCATTTTATGTCTCTTGTTTGGAGAATTTAATCCATGTACATTGAAATTACATGTTGATAGATAAACATTCACCGCTGCCATTTTATTCACTGTTTTCTACCTGTTTTGTAGTTCCTTTATTTCATTCTTCCTCTCTTGCTTTCTTCCTCTGTAACTTGAAGATTTTTTGTAGCAGTGGTATACTTTCTTTTCTCTTTATCTTGTGTGTATCTACTACAGGTCTTTCCTTTATGTTTACCATAAGGATTACATAAAATAACTTACAGTTATAACATCACCCTATTTTAAGCTGATATCTTAACTTCCATTGCATATAAAACTCTACAGTCATCTCTTCTAACCTTTATAGGTTCGCTTTGGCAGGGAAAGAACTTCACTACTCAGTCCAGCCTATGGTTCTTGATGGGTCAACTGGTAGCACTGACAGATAGAGTTTCCTGTTGAGGTCTCTAATTGAGTGGGGCCATTGCAGGTACTCTAAAGCTGGTTGGGTTTGCTGCCTGGGATCTGAGGTCAAGCAGGGGCTACCGGCTGGACTCCCTGGTCTGGCTGGGCTACTAGCTGGACTCTACCCACGGGCTGTGCTCAGCAATTGGGAAGAGCCTTAGGCTGGGCTCCATGGCCAGGCAGGGTCACTGGCGAGGCTTTCTGGTGGGATGATGCCATGAGCTATGCTCCTCAGTTGAAAGGGGCTACTGGATTGGCTCTCTGCTCAGTGGGGCCATAGGCTGGGTTCCACAGATGGGTGGGGTTGCTGGCTGAGCTCCCTGATTAGGTGGGGCCTAGGGGCAAAACTTTCTTTAAAATTATCATTTCAGCCATTAATTTCATTTGTCTGCCAATTGGTCCTTCTTTATAAATCTCTTCACGAATTTGGCAAGTTTGGAATTAACAGCTGATTTAACCATACTCAATTTCTCTGAAATTTTTACAAACTATCTTTGCACTATAAATTCTCATTAGCTTCTTAGTTTATTAAGTAAATGTTGGGAGAAAGTCAGTTATATGCATCCTAATGGCATAATCTCCCAATGAGTTGTAGTGGACTAAATATGGCCATATATTCTTTGCCATCCCTTTTGATAAATTTTTCTCCTCCCCTTTATTCTGGGCTGGCCTTGTGGCGTGTTTTTACCAACAGAGAGTACACCAAGTGATGCCATGTGACCTCCGAGGCTGACCCTTAAGAGATGTCCAGCTTCCACCTTTACTGCCTGGAAAACTCCTCCTGCATTTAGCTGGTATTTGTGCTGGGCTGTAGGATGCTTCACTCACATTCTCAGTGCTTCCCCAAGTATGCTTTCCTTTTTAGCATAGTTAGCCTAGGCTTCCTCAGCGCATGACAGACTTCTCATGTGTCAGCTAGCTTCCCAGGGGGAGTTTTCCAAGCAATAAAGGTGGAAGCTTCTTAGATGATCCAAAAATTTGGACCCCAGCCAAGACTTCCCCCTGGAGCTCCAGACCCATGAATTGACTGCCTCCTTCAAATCTCTACTTGGGTATCTTTAAAGTGTCTTTTTCACTCCCTCCTCTAACAAGATTTTATTAAACACTCCTATGAGTCTGGCACCATCTCGACATGTCCAAATATATCATCTCCACAAAACTGAACATCCTTCCATTTCCCCAACTTAGTGAGTCTGTCCCAGAAACCTGAGAGTCCTTCTCATTCACCATCTTAACCCAGCTCTGTCTATTTTACCTCCTCAATGTCTCTAAAACCTATCTACTTTTCTGTCTCCATTGCCATCACTCAAGAATCATTCTCTCTCCACAAGTATTGCAATAGCCTCTAAATTGGTTCCCCCACAACTACTATTCTCCTTCCTAACCCATTCTCCTCATGTATCTGGGGTGATTTTTCTTAATGTTAATTTATTTCATCAAGTAAGTAACGTTTTCCCACACTTTGAAAATACATAAGGCATATATTGAGAAACCTTGCTTCAAATTCCGTTTCCATCCTCTTCATCCCCCACCTCCAATATGTATCACTTTTATAAAAATCTTGTGTGCCCTTCATCTTTCCTTTGTCCAAATGCAAGCAAATAAGAATATATGTTCTTATCTCCTTCTTTCTTATATGTAAGATAGCATACTGGATACCCTCTTCTGCAGGTTACTTTTTTCACTTAATATATCCTCAAGGTACTTCCATACTAGTGCATCAAGAGCTCCCTCATGCTTTTTTAAAACTGCAAGTATTAAATTGTGGGACTCTGCCATCATTTATTTATCTAGTAATAAATAAGTAATATGATAAATAAATTCAAATGATATTCACATCATTCTTATTCTCATGTCCACCAATCAAGGACAAAATGAAATCCACACTTCAGATGTGAATGGTCAAACATATAAAGACTAAAACAACTCCAACTTCTTCCTTGGTGATGTGAATTCTAAAACTTAGTGGTTGTCAGTCCTTCAGTTGGCCTTTGAAGAAAAGGAAGAAAGTTGTTGGCCAAGGCTGGTGTTCAGTTACAGAAGGTACCACTGAAACAGCACAGTTCTGATGATTCCTCCCACTAGCCAAGAATACTTTCATTACTACAGCCCACAGTACTATGTTCCAAAACAAATCCTGCAACTACTAAGGGTGTGTGTCCCAGAGCCATCTTTGCAGAAAAGAAGAGCTTCCTCAAATCTCCTCAATTGCTGCACTATTTGAATGTAAACATTATTTTACTTCTAACTGTGAGGATACCATGCATAGCAATCTAGTTTCATCAATATTCAAGTTTTTAAAAGCATATAAAACTATGGCACCTGGGTAAGCTTTAGGTAAGACAATTGTCTCTGTATTTCATACTTTGACAAGACCATTTCTCTTTCTTAAGGAAGTCGTATGGAAAGTTTTGGATTAAATTTACTCTATACTCTCTTTTCCTATTCATTACTTTTGATAATTGTTAATTAATTTGCCCATTTCCATTAATCTTCCCCCAAAGCAATCAACAAACGTGTTCAATATTTAAATGCATGTTATTTTTGCATATGTAGGCATATTTTCAATGTGTTTTCTTTCTGAATTAAATTGCTTATCTGATCGAGGCCTATCACAAATGTTCATATATTTCCACTAAAATAGAGTAAAATACAAATACTTACATATTTATCAAAGTGATTTGTGGTTTAAAGTTTAAATAATAAGCTTTAGACTTTACAATGTAACCAAATATGTGCTTTAAAATAGCCATGAGGATAAATGAACAAAATAATTTTTAGAATTAGAAAATCAATTATATATTCCAACCTAGAAAAGGAATTTAAAAAAATTAGATTCCAAAAACCAAAGCAAAAACTTTAACAGCAAAACCAGTTGCCAAAATAACAAACATTATTGACAAAAATAAATAAATCTATTACTATTTAAATTACTGACAAAAATAAATAAAACTGAAAATCCCTTTTACAGACAACAAAATTGACAGCAGCAGCAGGCAGTCCGGAGCGGCCGCTGCCATCACGCTGGATGCAGCAAGGAGGTGCCAGTAGTGGCAGCAGGAGCTGCTGCGGGAGCAGCAGTGCCGGTGGCTGGACCCCTGTGCCCCGCATCCCCAAGGCAGCTGACTGCTCTGCACCCACCCTTGCAAAGCCAGGTGGGACCTGCCCCAAGGCCCACAGCCTCCGGGGCTCTGAACCCTGGCCCAGCATGACCATTCTAGCATACCGCAGCTGCGGGGAGGGCACGGGGAGGAGGCAGAGCTGGGCCCAGGATGGTGCTGCGCTCCACGGAGCTGGAGGGAGCCAGAGATAAGAGGGACCCTCTGAGAGCCTGACACCCTGGGGGCCACTGAGACAGGCCTGAGCTGAGCTACCTGCCAGCGCAGGAGCAGCACAGTTAGACACGGAGGGGCAGGCAGAGAGGAGCCCAGTGAGGAACTGGAGGCCCCACCCCAGGCTGCAAAGAGGCATAGCCTGGGTTGCATAGCCTGCAGGCTCTATGGAGATGGCAGGGCTCCGCCCTCCCAGGCGCAGGACCTGGGGTCTCTGACTCTGTACCCTCAGTGGCCCAGAAGGCGCACCAACCCCTGGGGTTTCTGCTCCCACTGCCTAGCCTCTCCCCACTACCAGTGCCTGCTCGGATCTCAGAGCCGGATTGGGGCTGAGCCCAGCACTGTCACAGCCCAGCCAGGTGTGCTCACACTCGGGACAGCACTGACATGCCAGTCCCCTGTCACCTCGGCCCCCTCTAGACATTGGACACCAACAAGCGCTGCAGGGAAGCCAAGGGAGGTGCTGAGGGCAGCTTGGCACTGGCCTGCAGGTGCCCCTTGTTGCAAGCAGCCTGGGTGCCATGGACCCTAGCAGGACGCAGACAGGCTCCTGGGCAGAAGGCGGTGGGTTCCCGATGAGGCCCCACCTTCAGGCCAGGGAGGGCCTGAAGACTGGAGGTCATGCTGCCAGTCCCACACGGACTGAGGTGGGAACTAATGGTGCCTTTTCCAGACCCACCCATGGCCGCCCATGGACTAATGGGCACACACTTCCTCCCATCTGAGGCCCATAAAAGCCTCAGGCTCAGACACAGCAGAAGAGATAGCAGGACCACAAGCTGTAGAGAGGAGCTACCCTCTCTGCTGAGAACTGAACGCTCATCGGGATGACCAGCTGCAGACAGGAGCTACCCTCTCTGCTGGGAGCCAAACACTTGTTGGGAAGACCTGCCTGCAAAGAGGAGCTACCCTCTCTGCTAGGAGCTGAACACTCAATGGGACACCCTGGCTGTAGAAAGCAGCTGCCCCCGTGGGTCTCTGCTGAGTTGTTCTGTTGCTCAGTAAAGCTCCTCTTCATCTTGCTCACCCTTCACTTGTCTGCATACCTCATTCTTCCTGTTCACAGAACAAGAACTCAGGACCCACCAAATGGCGAGGCTAAAAGAGTAGCTATAACACAAACAGAGTTGAAACATGCCCATTGCTCACCACGTTGCAGGCAAAGAGGAGAGAAGAGTTGCAGCCCTTTGGGGAGACCAGACCTGAGGAGCTCCCTGAGCCAGGGCTGTGACTCCCTCTTTGAGGTCCTGTGATTCCTGGTGTCCCCAAGCTTCTGGGTGCCACCACATTCCCCGGTGTCAGCCTAGGAAGCTGCTTGCAGTGTGCCTGGTCCAGCTGCAGCCTCCCAGAGAGCTGGCGCACATGCCAGCACCTGGAGCTGCCTGCCCCATGGCAGTATCCAGCGTATCTGATTGCACAGTGGCCAGACCCCACGTTCACTCACACACCCCTCACCACTCCACACCTGACTCGCAGTCTCCCTTGAAGGTGTGGGACCCAGGCTGGTAGCATGAGCCAAGTGCAGCCTGCTAGGCCAAGTGGGCAGAACAAGCACAGCAGGCCCAAGCAAAACTCAGGCAAAGGCACCACGAGACAGAGATTTCCAGCCAGAGAAATGACAACCCCAAAATTCTGTAACAAAATGAGAGATTAAAAGGGAAAGAAAATAGAGAGGAAAAAAAAGCAAAAGATACCTAACTTTAAAAATACTTTTTTTTATAGAAAAAAAAAATCCTTTTGGTCAGAACTATAAGCCATTTATGTATAAAAGTATTTACGAAGATAGTTGAAGTTGAAAATCAATGACAAAATTACCATAAAATTTATTAAGTGAACTATATTCAGAGAGTATTCAAACAAATTTCTAAAAATAAAACCCTAGGTCATAGCAGCATAATTTTTACTCTTACTCACTTAATATTTTAAAAAAGCAAATAGTCATTAGATATTGAGTTTATTATTTATTATCTTCTTTCATTCTAATCCTTTATCCTCATATCCTTTTAATGTTTTTCTTTTAAAATGGAATCATTCTAATAGTTGTAAATAATATTCAACAGTAGTAGCCTATATGAGCCATTAGTTATAGTCTAATAATTTCAATGTCTTACTTTCCTCCTAGGAAATAAGAAATTTATCAGTAAGAGTGGAGATGTTTCTTCTCTTCTACCTCTCCCATTTAGCATGTTAGCCATTAAAAAACCACACGAGTTTAGTTCAAAGGATGTTGTTATTCATCTTTTATTTCTTTGTAGTCCCTTTTCACATGACATATCCTTAAAATAAAGCAAAAACCTTCCAGAATTTAAAATTGTAGCTAATAAACTTACCGTCCATTTCTAAGCATGTGTGTGTGGTGAGGGGGTCATATTCTTTAACACATGTATCTACCCAGAAACCTAATTGCTTTGTCTAAGTTTAATGAAACATGGTATATATTTTCCTTTTATGCCCAGAATAAGTATTACTACAAGCAGAACAAGAACAAAATTAATTCTGCCTCAAGTTTTTATTAAATACTAGCTAACTGAGCATATGTAACATGCCAGGGTCTGGGATAAAAGCTTATCTATAGCACTGGATTCAGTCTTTACAAACCTCTAGATATTATTATCATCCTTATTTTACAAATGAGGAAACTGAGGCTCAGAAAGGTTTACTCTCCCAACATCACATGATTAATAAAGTTCAAAACTAGGTTTCACCATGAGTTTTCTCATTCTAGAGCCTCCTCTTAACCAATACACACACACATAATCATTTACAAAGTATATCCGTACACATGCTCTTCTCATATAATCCCAATTTGCCATTTCCAGTTGAAGAATAACTGAAATCTCTAGCTGGAAAAAACTTAGAAACCCTGACAGTAACTCAATATAGAAATACCCGTTTAAAGCATCCCTTGTTTTCGGTTAAGCTCATACATTGACGGAGAAGTCGCAGCTGCTTGAAGCAACCAGCTACACTGTGGGATAGTCACAAGTGTTTAAAAGTTCTATATTAAGTCAAGAACAAATGCTCCTTTTAATGAATTTCCCTCTATAGGTGTCATTCCTTTTTTTTAATTTTTGTGGGTATATAATAGGTGTATATATTTATGAGGTACATAGGATATTCTAATACAGGCATGCAATGTATAATAATCACATCATGAAGAATGAAGTGTCCATCCTCTTAAGCATCTACCTTTTGTGTTACAATCTAATTATACTTTTTTAGTTAGTTTTAAATGTACAATTAAGTTTTTACTGACTATAGTCACCCTGTTGTGCTATTGAATAGGATGTCTTATTCATTCTTTTTTTTTTTTTTTTTGGTACCCATTAATCATCCTCACTTCCTCTCCATCCCCTACTACTCTTCCCAGCTTCTGGTAACCATCCTTCTACTCTCTATGTCCATGAGTCCAATTGCTTTGATTTTTAGATCCCATGAGTGAAAACATGTGATGTTTACCTTTCTGTGCCTGGCTTATTTCACTTAACATAATAACCTCCAATTCCACTCATATTGTTGCAAATGACAGAATCTCCTTCTTTTTGTGTGGCTGAATAGTACTGCATTGTGTATGTGTACCACATTTTCTTTATCCATTTGTCAGGTGATAGACACTTAGGTTGCTTCCAAATCTTGGTTATTGTGAGTAACAACAGCAACAAACATGGGAGTGCAGGGGTGTTCTTCTTTTAGAGCCACTGAATATAAGGCTATTTTTTTTCCATCTGCCAACTATATGACTGCAGACATTTATGATACATTCCTTTCACATCCTCTGTTTAGTTAGGTCCTTTCCATTAGCGATGCTATAACCCTAAGCTCAAGCAGGAATAAGTAAGATGGCAAACATACTGGCTCACTGAATAAAAAAAAAAGTTCAGGTTATCTTCAGGCCCATCTTGATCCAGGAGCTCAAATGATACCATCAGAATCTTCCACAGAAGATGGCATCAATTTTTTTCAGAATTGAACTCCAGACTCCAAATGTGTCTGAATCAGCATAGATTACATGAAAAGGGGAGCAGCTTTCTACTTTTTCCACTTTCCTGTTATATTTATAAATCAAATTTTATATAAACGTATCGATCATTCAGAGTATTTCTTATTTATTGGAGTTGTTCGTTCCCTTAGTACTCAGTACTCACTTTGTGTTAATTACATCACCAGCTTGTTCCTTGGGGAGAAATTCTACAATAGTACCTCTTATTATGACTTCTGCACTTTTATCTGACAGGTTTATAATTTGGAGGCTGCTTCACATGAATTTTGTTATTACATAGCATCAGTCAGATACAGTATTTGGCTGGAAAAATTTTTCAGAAAACTCAACTCAAAATGGCCCAAATAAGAATGATTTAATAAGTAGAACAGATCTGAAATACTTAATTTGGCAGCCCAACAACACAATGAAGGGCTTGATTTCCTTCCATCTTTTTACTAAGTGCACGGGCCCCACAGCCCCAGGACCACAATATGGCTGCTGCAGTTCCAAACATCACATACAAACCAAGACCAGCAAAACTCTGACGAATCTTCTTCAAAAGCATTCATTTCTTAAAAAGAAAATTCATTTCTTTTTAAGAAATGAAACCTTTCCAAGATGGCCTTTTCAGCCCTCTATTCACAGCTCAATGGCAAGAAATACATCACATACCCATTCTTAAATGAATCACAGATAGAAATATAAAATATATAAAATATAAAACAACCCTGAGTGGGTTAGTGAAACATGACCACGTGCAGCAGAGGGACTGCCTAAACAAAATAGAGCTCTCTAAATAAGGAAGAAAATGAGATGGGCTGTTGGGTAGAAAACAGAAGAAAATTAAAGTTACCCATACTCTCATCACTCAGAAATAGATCTAATATTTTGATGTATATCCTTCTAATAATTTTTCCCTTTTTGTTTGCTTCACTTAAACTTATTTCATCCATTTATTCATTGATTAGTTTATTGAAGTAGAGGGCCTACTACATTCCACTACTGCTCAAGGCAATAGTGATAGGATGGTGATAAAGGCAAGGAAACAAGTCATCATCCTTGGTGATTTCAGTCCATGCTTGGTGCTGTGTAGACAGTTACAGAGATAGAGGGAGGGGGCAGCAGTGGGGTAAGGTGAGATGGTGAGTTGATATGTCTCTGTCCCAGCAGAGTCCAAAGAGGTGAGAGAGGGAGCTGTGTGAAGATGCCGGGGAAGAGAATCCTACATGCAAAGGCCCACAGGGAGCACCATGTGGCCATGATCATGAAACAGCAGAAGTGCCAGAGTGGCCAGCATGAAACACGCAAGGGGAAAAGGAAGTGATACATTCCAAAGTGGTCAGAAGCCAAACCTCACAGGGCCCAGCAGGCAACTATGAGGTCTTTTGTTTTATTCTAAGAAAGCCCTGGAGGGTTGAGCAGGGGAAGACTTGGCCTGACATATTTTTTAATGCTCACTCAGGCTGTTCTGTGGATAACAGACTCTATAGAGACAAAATTCTAGAAAGTAGATTCTTGAAGAATTTGTGACAGCTTTCTCAGATCAATTTTTCCTCAGTTACAAGAACAGTGCTTTCTATTCACTGACTTTCTTCTCTATCTCTGAGAATGTTTCAATTACTTGGTTGAGACCAGCACTACCCAAGAGAAACATAACATAAACCACAAATGCGAGCCATATATGTAAAGTTTCTTGTAAAAGAGGTAAAAATAAGCAGGTGAAATTAATTTTAATAATGTATTTTGTTTCACATAATATATCCTAAATATAATTTCCACATATAATTAATACAAAAATTATTAAAGAGATAGTTTGCATTCTATTTCTTGCATGCATTCTTTTAAATCTAACGAATATTTTGCACTGACAGCACATCATAATTCTCATGGGCCACATTTCCAATTTTTAAAAGCCCCACATAGCTATTGCCTACCATATAGGATATGGCAGGTGTAGACAATAGGGTCTACCTGCTCTGTTCCCCCAGTGTGTTCTTAGTACTATTTCATGTCTGTAATAGTTGACTACTTAATTTCATAAATACTTTAATCATGAAAGGTCTGGCTAATTTCCATATCCAATGTCACTCAGGTCTGCTGGACGGACACTGTTTCCTTCTTCTGCTGTCTCTACCTTTTAATTTTCAAATGTTTTAATTCAGATACACCCTCATACATATGTATGCCAACCAACTCTAATTCACAGATATTTATTTGAAAAAGCAGCAGGTAGGTAATCTTTATATCCTTTAATAAGTGAATACATTTGATCAACCTTAGACAAGATGTGAAGCTTCTAACGTTTTCTTCTTTGTCTAAAGTTTATAATTTAAATTTGATTTAGTCACACAGGTAATTTCCTAAACTTCATACCTCACATGTCACACAGGTTGAAAGAACATGAGTTTGTTCTATTTTTTTAAATTTTAAAACCAATATTCAAGCAGAAAATATCAGATTAAGAGGAATACTTAGGGAGTAAGATCATTATGTTTTTTGAATCGTAAGATTAATGTTTTGTTCCTTAATGTGAAAACCCTTTTTAAAATGTATTCGGTAGATTTCCACTTAGATAAGTATTGTATACAGACTATAATAGAAGTTTCTTGCTGATTACAGAGGTTACACAGACTCAGTGTTGTTATTCCATAACAGCTGTCCACATACACAGAGTCAAAGGAGAGAAAATCTAATTAATTGAAGGTCTTAGTTAGCTGAGGACTGGCAAGAATTTGCTATGGCATGGCAAATGAGAGCAATTATTCTGTAGAATAAGTGAGTACATATCAGATAGGAATGTTTTGGGCTGAATATAATAGCCTCACTAACTGGCTTAAATAAATAAGCTTTGTTTTCCTCGGGAGTTTAGCAGGCCAGGACAGGTATGGCCATTTACTCTACAATACTGTCAAGGACCCAAAGGACCCAACATCCTTCTAAATTCCCATTTTTAAAAGACTTACCTGTGGCCTTAAGATGCCTCCCACAAAAAGAGGTACATCATTCATGTTCCAGGCAAGAAGACAGGCAAAAGGCCAAAGGCAAAAGATAATGCCAACCAAGTCTGTCCATTTTTAAGAACTTTTCCAGGAGCCACCTGCAAGAAATTTCATTTTGGTCTCATTCGCCAGAGCTGTGTAACCTGACCATCATAGCACCAAGAGAGGCTGGGAGGCAACTATCTTGACTGAAAGCATTGCTATCCTAAACAAAACCAGATAACCAGCAGTTGTGAACAATGAGGTTATTGCACAATTCAGGGAAACAAGGAGTTGGTTCCTGAAGTGCTGTGTCGTGTGACAGCTGACGGGAAGTGAAAGCACACAAGATCAGTATGAGAGATCAAAATCTGCAGCAAGCTGTAACGATGCCACTTCCTTACCCACCACCCCCAAATTCACACACCCCTTCATCTCTTCCTCCTCTGTCCATGCTGAAAATTCCTCTATGAAGGCTTCCAAGGCTACAATTTCCTACAGTTCTTCAATCTTCCATTTCCCCTAAAGTTGATTCTAACTAGCTGAACCATGGATTCCAAAGGACAAGGATGTTGACATTACTCTATCCGCCCAGCCATTTCAGCAGAGCAGAGTAGACCACTGGACATAATGAGTTCTTGATTATCCTCCTGTGCTATGGTTTGAGTGTCTGTCCCTTTGGAAACTCACGTTGAAATTTAATCCCCAATGTGGCAGTATTGAGAGGTGGGGCCTTTAAGAGGTGACTGGGTCAGGAGGGCTCTGCCCTGATGAATGGATCAATCCATTCATGGATTAATGGATTAGTGGGATAATGGGTTAATGGATTCATAGATTTTCATGGGAGTGGAAGTGGTAGCTGTATAAGAAAAGGAAGAGAGACTTGAGCTAGCATGCTCAGCCCGCTCACCAAGTGATGTTCCGCACCGCCTAGGGACTCTGCAGAGTCTTCACCAGCAACAAGGCCTTCACCAGAAGTGACCCCTCAACCATGGGCTTCTCAGCCTCCACAATTTTAGATAATAAATTCGTTTTCCTCATAAATTACCCACTTTTAGGTATTACGTTACAAACAACAGAAAATAAGCTAAGACATCTTGAAACAGAGACTGTACTAAACTAAAAGTCCCACTGCTATGACTGCTCAAACGTGGCTCCTTTAAATGAAGTGGGGTCTCCCACAGAAACATACACTATGTACTCACCCGCTACCTGTGTACTTAATCTAGGTGGCTTTCCACTTGCTCACCCTCACTGCTTTCCTGTCTCTTCCACTGTCTAAATGTGCCTCCATTCCTGGATACTATTTTCCATGTGATCCGCTTCTACCTCTGCTCCTCCCAACTCAAGTCTGAACTTGATTTTTTAGCTTTGATCCAGCACTCTCCAGATACAACTTCAAAACAGTCTTCCTCGGCCTCAGGTACCCTGACCTTTGCCGTGTTCCTGCATAACCCCCAGCTGGTGTGCCCCCATCAGGAGAAGAGATCAGGCACTCCTAACTTTCTGCACAGTGTGCTAGATTGAGGGAGTCAACTACCATGAAGGGAGACAACTGCTGCCCTGATTCTCACTGATGAAGGGCCAGGAGGGAGGAAGGATTTTAAACATGCCACTTCATAGTGTTATTTCCTTGCACAGCCCCCAGGAGCCATCCCTGAAGAAACACAGTGCCTCTTGAAGCTTTTTTAAGAGATTTTTCCAGTTTGTTCTTCCCCGCTTTGGAGCAGAGAATGTTAGAGGTTAGGACAAATAGAGAAAGAGGGACCAACATCACCAGGAATGACAAAATAGAATTCTCTATACTTCTAAATCTGCTAAGAAATAAAATCTGATGTGATTGTGAGATGTGGGCAACGTTCTGTCCCAAGAAGGAAGACAAGGCCTTCCCTGCTCTGACCCTGCGTTTTGCTCCAGCCTCATTGCTGGCTCCCTGCCTCCACCTGCTTTTTGTTTCTCATATACTGCACTGGTCCAAAGAAGCTAGGTTATGGGCTGGTCACAAACAACTCCAAAATCACAACAAATGTACATTTTTCACTCGTCGTCTCGTCTCTGAGTCCAAGCAACTCTTTAGGACAGCTCTCCTCCATGCTATGGCTAAATAGTACATCTCTGTGTCAAGATACTCCTACAATGCCCAGGCCAGGGGAGGAGGGCTCTAGAGAACTCGATCCCCATAATTAAATGATCCCACCCAGAAAAAACACTTGCCATTTCTCCTCACATTGCATAACCTTGATGAAACACAAGGAGGCAGGGAAGTGCAATTTGTCATGTGTCCAGATGGAGGGCAAATGGAAATATTGGTGTGTGACACGAATGCCTAACACACATTCCATGTTATTTTTTACCTCCATACTTTAGGGTAGTGTGGCCCCTGTGCTTAGGACACCCCATCCCCAACCCTTTTCTTGGCTAATCTATATTCCCATCAGTCATCCTTCACCCTCCAGCCCTGCATGCAGGCTAGGTTAGAACTCTGTCCATATCATTGCACTGGTCACATCATGTTATTGTCTCTTACTCAAAATTACAAGCTTCTAAGTGTATCACTTGTCTTTTAAAATTTCAAGTATGAGGCCAGGTGTCGTGGCTCACACCTGTAATCCCAGCACATTGAGAGGCTGAGGCTAAAGGATCACTTGAGGTCAGGGGTTCAAGACCAGCCTGGGCGACATGGCAAGACCCTGTCTCTACAAAAATAAGTAAGTAAACAATAAGAAAATAAAATTTGGTCGGGCACAGTGGCTCACGGCTGTAATCCCAGATTTTGAGAGGCCGAGGCGGGTGGATCACCTGAGGTCAGGAGTTCGAGACCAGCCTGGCCAACATGGTGAAACCCCGTCTCTACTAAAAATGCATAAAATTAGCTGGGCGTGGTGGTGGGCACCTGTAATCCCAGCTACTCAGGAGGCTGGGGTAGGAGAATTGCTTGAACCCAGGAGACAGAGATTGCAGTGAGCCAAGATCATGCCACTGCACTGTAACCTGGGTGACAGAATGAGACTCCATCTCAAAAAAAGAAAAAAACAAAAGAAAAGAACATTCATGGCCGGGCGCGGTGGCTCAAGCCTGTAATCCCAGTACTTTGGGAGGCCGACACGGGCGGATCACGAGGTCAGGAGATCGAGACCATCCTGGCTAACATGGTGAAACCCCGTCTCTACTAAAAAAAATACAAAAATCTAGCCGGGCGAGGTGGCGGGCGCCTGTAGTCCCAGCTACTCAGGAGGCTGAGGCAGGAGAATGGCGGGAACCCGGGAGGTGGAGCTTGCAGTGAGCTGAGATCCGGCCACTGCACTCCAGCCTGGGTGATAGAGCGAGACTCTGTCTCAACAAAAAAAAAAAAAAAAAAAAGAAAAGAACATTCAAGAATGAAGCACAGTATGTCAGTATGTGCCACATGGAAAGTGATTTGTAAATGAGTGATAAATGATTAAATGAATAAACACATAGCAGCCCAGAGAGTGCCAAGGAACAATGAGAGGCACAACATCACAGGGCAGTGCAACAGACCCACACTCACACACACTCAGTATAAAGGTCAACCAACATTATCAAGAATGACAAAATCAAACTCTCCACATGTATAAATATGCTAAGAAGTAAAATCCAATGAGATTGTGGGAAGTGGTCTGTTTCTTTGTCCCAGAAAGAGAGAGACATAACCCCTAGTGCCTGGAATGTTGTGGGACAATGTGCTTTAGTTTCCTACCCTTCCTAAGAGTTCCATTAGTTTGAAGAAGAAAACATACACAGAACACCTGTGCAAGGAATAAATGTTTACATCTATGACAGATATGGCTTGAAATTTAACATTCTGAAACTTTTAATTTTTAGATTAGAAAATAATATATGACCACAGCAAAATTTCAAATAATGCAAAATAGTATTAATTGAAAAGTGAAAGTCCTCTCCCCTATTTCTACCCTAGATCCCCAACACTGCTCTTAGAAGTAATCATTGTTAAGTGTATTCCTCCAGAAATTCTCTATGCATAACTTATTTATGTATATTGATACGTAATCTTTTCCTAAAATTGAGATCATATTCTGCATATTCTATAACTTGCTCTTTTCTCTTCACAGTGTATATATATATACACACACACACACACACACACACACACGGCATCTCCCTATTAGTATATATAAACACATTTCATCAATTTTAAAGCTAAATTATGAGAATACAGAATTTAAGCCAAATCCCTAACAAATGAGCAACAAGTTTTTAAAGTTTTACTTTTAAATAACTCTTTCAAAGAGAAAAAAAAAAAGTCTTTCAGACATTCTTCTCTGGAAACAACTAGAAAACTAACTTCATATTCCACACAAGATCCAGAAGACATCAGAAGGGTAATACATGGTCAACACAATGCTATTATTTATCTTCTAACTTAAAAAAAAAAAATCCTTTCCCTAGAAAATACTATGTGCCATTCTACCAGGAAATAAAAAAATCTGATTTCAAATGTCCTTATTTCAAATATTTTGTCTTGTTATATAATAAAGCTTCTTCATTTATTTATCTTAGGCAGAGAATCAGAACTAAAGTCCCTCTCCCATCAACTTAAAGAAATATTCATGCTTCAGATTTTCTGCATCAAAATCTAGATTTAGCTAGAAAAAGCCCTCTAGCCGCTATTCTTTGCCCATTACAATTCAGTTCATGGCATAACCCTGCCTTTCGCCATAGTAAGCACAAGCAGCAGTCAAACCACAATTGGTATCTTACTCAAGACTTTCTCCAAGCCCCCAGCCTTTCTTCCTTACTTTGGGCACTTTCTCCTTTGGCTGCAGACCTTGACTCTCTCACTTCTCTGCCTGGGTTGGATGAGGCTGGACTCCAGGACCAAGCATTGGCTTCTGGCTCTGCTGGCTCCTGCCTTGGGAGGCCTGTCATCAATGGGACATCACAAATACAAGTGAGAGAGCTCCACTCCTGGATACCACCCTAGCAGCATTCATGGCACCTCCAATTCCACAGACATGGGCAAGAGACTGCACTCAATGTCCCAGACTCCTCAGGATACCACACTGACTGTTCTGCTTCTCTGAGGACACTGAGCAGCTTCCAGAGGCAGCAAAGGTCAGAAATGTGAGCTCAGAAGTCTTAATCTTGAGCAAACCATTAAACCCCTCTAAGCCTTAATTCTGTCACTTGTAACATAGGGTTACTAATAGTAATTATGTAATAAGATTATAATAAGGTTAAGTAAAGCAAAATAATCTATATTATATTTTCAATACAATGCATGATATATAGTATGCCCCTAATAAGTCTAAATGGGGATGATGATGATGATGATGATGGCAATGATGAAGCTAAATCTCTTCAAAACATCTTTGGAATTCCTGACTTCCTTGAACAGTCAACCCACTAGAATCATGCCCCATCACCTTTCCTATACTTCAAGGAATGAGATCACCTAGATCCTTCCAGCGGAAAGGCATTCTGAAAAAATAAATAAATACATAAATAAAACATATGATTGTGTTCTTCAGTGGTGAAATAGACTCAACAAGGATCTTCCAAAACAAGGTAAACCCCTGATCCATGGAGATGCTTCTGAGGCTCCCCAAGTGTTCATTGACGTGTACAGTTTTCTAAGATTTTCTAATGTCACTCATTCTGGGGCCTTTTTTTTTCTTTCCCACAAATCTGCTTCATTTTTGAGGTGTTTTTTGTTTGTTTGCTTGTTTCTTGCTCATACTATTGATTCCATCTTTTATATATTTAAAACAGTGAACATGGCTATTTTATGTTTAGTATTTGATAATTCTAACCTGTCAAGTCTGCAGATCCATTGTGCTGTGTGTAGTTTTTGATGGAAGTGCCTTGTTTCCTGACAAGTTTTATGATTTGTACTGGGAGCCCATGCTCACTGGGACTGGAACTGTGGGAATTCTCTAAGGCCTTTAATAAGGGTCTGTTTCTCCAATTACTGTTTGCATCTATTTCTGTCAGGCCAGCTGTGCTGTCAATCCAGGACCCCTTTAAATTAAATTCCAGTTTGAAGTGGTTTTATTTCTCTTTTTCTGGACCTCAGGAGTAGTGTGAACTTAGCCCCATGCCCCATGAGTGCCTGCTATAATTACAGATTCTCAAGAAAGACTTCCCACTACCAGTACCCAAGTTGAAAAGGCAAATTTTCCTCCCCGGGTCATGTTTTTAAAAGTCCTAGATTTGGTGGCAGCTTCAGTCTGACTCCCCACTTTGTAAAAGCCCTGTTTATTTCACGCCTTGAGAATGCAGCCTTTATATTCAAAGTTCTGGGTCACCAGAAATCAGCATTTATCCCCAATGGAAGCTAACAGCTTCTACACTGGTTTACCTCTTGGGCTTCTTGCTTTCTCTCCATTTCAGATCTCTAAGGATTCCTCTTACTTTCTTGCCAGCTTAGCCATGCAATTAAAATGGTATGTATTTTTAAAATTTTATCCAGGCTTTTTAGTGTTTTGCTTTTTAGTGATAGGCTTTTTAGAATATTTAATCCATCCGTAATCCTACTAGAAATAACCTAGGTTTTAATTTCATGTTAAAATTTTACTCAGTATTTTCTCCACCCCATTACTTGAATGGTTTATGTTTGCCTCTCCTTGTCACCTGCTTCAATTACCGTGATATTTCTGCTATGCTTTGGAGCCCCTGCTAATGCACAATTCACCTCTGCCTGGGTCTTCTTTTCTCATGCTCCACTCATGGTGGAGCGATGACTCTTCACCATTAATTTTTCCAACTAGGTTGGTCCACAGGAGAAAGGTTACTGTATAATTATCCTTTTTATTCTGTGACTTCAAGCAAAATGTCTAGAACATTTAGTTCTTGACAGCTACAATACAATTATACAAAGAAAGATGGGGATTAATTACATTCTTGCTAAAACAAGTCATATTAAATAGATGATGTAGAACAGTATAACACTTTATATATTATCTAACATAAAATACACCACATATATAACTCTCTAATCATGATGCTGGCGAGCTGCCAGCCAGCTGAGGAGATTTAACCATTTATCTCTTAAAATCCCTTCGTTATCTTAAAATTAATTACAAAGGACTCTGAAAAGATCCATTAATAACTCTCCTTTCATCACATGCTAAATACCCCTGTGTTCTTTCTCTGAAGGTCAAGTATTGGGGTTCTGTGCCCATTCTCTGAGCCTGGGTTTGAACCCTGCTCTAACCCTTCTTAGGCAAGCATCCCAGAGCAGGCCACTTCATCTCTTGGACTGTCTGGCCCTCATCTGCACAATGGAAATATAACAACTCCTCCCTTACAGAACTATGTCAAGGTTTAAATAGGAACACTTTTAAAACCCTTGGTACAACGCCAGCACAAAGGTCATCCTCAATAAATGGAAGCCATAAAAACAAATTCTACTACTATCTAGTTTTTTTAAAAACATTCACCCAGTATTATCATAAATGCAGCAGTATATATAATAAATGAATTACAACTGAGCCAATATCAGTATAATGTCAGGAAGCCAAGAGGTTTGCTTAAGAAATGGGGATTAATGTGAATTGACTTTACTACCTTCTTTCACTTTATCCTATGTGGAGCCAACATACTCTCTAAGACAGGCAGTCGGAGAAAGCCTAATGATTCTCACCTTGATCCAGAACAATGTGTAATAGCTGACCATATGACTTGGCATCATTAGTTCCGGAACAAACAGTTCTATATTACTTCCCAGTTTCTTAACACCTGTTCATGTTGTCAACCACTCTGGAAAAGGCTCAAGTTTCCACCATTGCACAGGCTGCTCCTCTGCTGAGAACATTCCATAGACTTCTTCGGCTAAGACTTACTCATTTTTTAGATATCAGCTAGGATGCCATGTCCTCCAGAAAGACTCTCTGATCTCACTGAGCTCCCTGCTCTGAGTTCTCAGGGAATCTCCTCATCATCCACTGCAGGAGGCTATATGTGACCTATTTATTTGTCTGGATTCCCAGTAATGTAAGACGCATTAGCACAAGAACCGTGTTTTTCATTGTTCAGGTCAGCATTAAACCCAAACCCTGGTACAATGGTTGATATGACATAAGCATTAAATAAATATTGGTTGGATGAATAAATGAATGAATGAAACATGCAGAAAACTGTAGCAAAAATTGTACCTGTCCCATAAACATCAGAGGCAGCTAGAAACATCAAAAGTGTTTGATCGCTCAGAAAGACCTAAACATGTCATTGACAATCTAATTAAAGAAGTGGCAGAGACATGTACTTTGAACTCTGTCTTCTCAGTGAAAGTGAAGTAGAGTCTAGGAGATTTTCAAACCCTATATGTAAATTCCTTTGATACCTTTGTAATACCTATCTGTCTGCCTCCTCACCTCCACTGCCCCCGGACACACACACTTCTCCATATAACATATGACTCAGTACCTGGTGCACAGGCACTGAATACATATGAATAACTGACTGTACCCGTGCATTCTCCCGCCAATCTTATTGCCTGTGGCAATAGCCATTTCAGCCAAGAACCAGTATTGAGCGTCCAGAACTCCAACCTTGATTTTGTGATATATTTTAAGTAATACTATGGTTCATTCTTATCCTTTACTTTAGTCCTCAAAACTATGTTGATTTTTTTCCCTAACAATTCGTACTCCTCCTCAGAACACACCATAACACCTGACGACAAGAACTGAGCCAAGAAAACAGCAATCCATGAAGTCTTGTGGCCTTGGCGCCCCTTCTCAGGAGAGCTGGAAAGCAGCCACAGTCCTGCCAGCTGAGCAGCCCCACGTGGGAATGTATCTGACCCTGGAGTGTGATTTCTCACCTGTGTTCATGTGGCCTTTCTACAAGGGATGTGGCCTTTCTACAAGGTGCTTTCCAACCACCTGGCTTCCTTCTTAAATACTGTTCATTCCAAGCATTTCTTGGGATGGAACTTCCTCAGCACATATGTTGGGTTTATCTCTGACCTGAGCCAAACTGTGTTTTCATTAAAAACACATAATTTAGAAGAGCAGGCAGATTAACACCTGATCTTTACTCAGCATTATAAACCCCACACATCCCAACACAGAGGATAACCATCGGGGGCCCTAACACTCTGTAAATGCCAAGTGGCCAAGGGCAGGCCTTGGCTAAGGATGGTTCATCCACTTCATTATCAGGAAAATGCTGTGGTTCTCGCCTGCTGCTATGTATCTGTTCATGTTTCTCTGTGCAGACCACTGATTTTTTTTTTTTCCACATATGTATTTTGGGAAATTTGAAGCTAATGAGGAAGCCAGATGTGTGCCTGAGCTCACACTTCCACGTGTATTTGTTCCTAATATCTAAGAACCAACATAAGAATAGGCTATGAAATGCTTAAATAGATGGAAAAGTCATGAGACCAGGAAAGAGTAAGAAAACCTGACAGAGTTTAACTTCTCTTATTCTTAGTTATTACCTGAATTTTTATTTTTAAACTACAAAGCTTAAAATTCATGAATAATACAGGAAATCTGTAAAATGCTACTTTTCGGGAATAAGCAGGACATTAAAATGCAAATTGCAATTCTACACACAGCTGTACTCAACGTGACAAATTAAGCTCTTCCTATTCCTTGTCTTGACATTTGCCTTCAAGATGTTTGTTCAATGTAGAGAGAAAGCATGAGGGCAAGAGGGAGAATCAGACAGGATGAGTGGCGAGACCTCCAGGAGACTAGCTCCCTGTAAGAGGTCCCCAAGGCACGAAAGGTCTTCATGGAAGCCTTCCTCTCTGGCACAACACATGGGAAAAATAATCGACTGCGTTATTGTATTTTTCTGAGGAAGACCTTCTTAGGAAAATGGCATACTTTCATAATAAGATACCTCTTTAAAATGAGTAGGACAGAAATCTAGAAGAAAGTGAGTAAAGTAGAAAGTTTCTGAGCTCCTGCTAGACCCTTACTTCCACACATGACTCACTCAGGTAGATTCATAAAGCCAGCCTCTAACTGTGCCTTATTCATTCAACATATTTACTCAAGAGGAGGGCCTACTATGTGCCAGACATACCGGGGATACATTAGTAAATAAGAAGACAAACCACCGAGCACAGTGGGTCACGGCTGTAATCCCGGCACTTTGGGAGGCCAAGGTGTGTGGATCACGAGGTCAGGAGTTCAAGACCAGCCTGGACAGTATGGTGAAACTCCGTCTCTACTAAAAGTACAAAAATTAGCTGGGTGTGGTGGCACACACCTGTAGTCCCAGCAACTTGGGAGGCAGAGACAGGAGAATCATTTGAACCTGGGAGGCAGAGGTTGCAGTGAGCGAGCTGAGATTGCGCCACTGCACTCCAGCCTGGGTTACAGAGCAAGACTCCGTCTCAAAAAATAAAAATGAAAAAAATAATAAGACAAAGCTCACTACCTGCACTGGACTTACATGCTGGTAGCTGTGGGTGGGGATTTATGTCAGCTATAGTGCTAAGTGCTTCACATATTTAACTCATGTAATCCTCACACCAGCCGCATGAGGGAGGTAATATTATCATTCGCATTTTACAGATGAGAAACTGTAAATAAATGAGGAATTATAAATTAAATATGAATATTATTATTCACATTTTACAGATGACAAAGCTGAGGCACAAAGAAGTGAAGTAATTTACCTAGTAAACTAGCAAATGAACAAGCTGGGATGTGAAACCAGGAACTCTGTCTCCAGAATACGCATGCTAAACCACTTTACGAGACTGTCTCTCTTATGACCTCTTCCACCTGCTCCCTTGCTATTTCTGTATAACAATAAGAGTATATTCTCCCAATGTCAGGGTCTGAGGCCTAGTTATCTTTGTAACCCACTACTCACAACCCCTGTAGGGTCTGGTTTGTAAGTGTTAAATAAATATTAAATAAATGATTTCCCTTTGATTACTGAATTACCCTTACCCTGAGCCGGAGCTGCAACAGCAGATGTTAGCACCGTCTAGTGGAAAGAGGCCTGGCATGGAAGACTGCCATTATAGAGTGGCTGACGGCCAGCAAGGGATTATAGCAATTACCTGGATAACTCAGATAAACATCTTCATGTAGGTGCTTTGCCATCATTCTGCAGACCTCTGACAGCTGATCTGATAAACCCCCAGATTTATCAAAAACTAAACACCTAGTACATAAACAGTATTCCAAACCCAAAACAGATCCAGCTTTGGTATTTTTAAGGAATCACCAAAGAACATTTTAAACAGAGCTCTTCTGGAAAATCCATGATTATGCTCACAATACAAAAGGGAAGATCTCAACTTCTTGCAGGAAAGGCCTACATATATATATCTACAAATAACTGCATTAAAGTTGGTTAAAGCAAATAAGATCAATCATTCGGAAACCAAGAATTAGAATGGATCCAGATATAAAGCTTAAAAGAAAATGGTTATTCCTAATCCCTACAGCTACTGGAACTCAACTCTCTTTGTACATTCTTTTACTAAATATTAGCTAATTGTGAGATCAATGTATCAGTATGACATAAAATTCAACAATGACTCTATCTACACTTTGTTTACAGTAAAGCAAAACAAAAATTTTGAATGTACTTCTTTTACTTTAAGACCTCTTAGAAAAACAAGAAAAATAAAGGAGTATTTTATTTCAGTTAGTCATTTTTAATTACTTTTCCCCTTTGACATAAAGCAAAAAAAAACAGAAAAGAGGAAGTTGATGACAAAATTCAGGGAAACAGAGTAACAGGCCAAAGTGGAGAAGTGAGAAAGTGTCTGCACTTCTAGTCCCCACTTCATAGCCTAATAAACTCCTATTCATCCCTTAAGACCCTGCTCAAGTGTCGCCTCTACTGTAAGGTCCTTCCCATCTTCACTCCACCTCAGCTACTTACTCCCATTATTGAGCTCCCTTAGCACTTGATCCGTAACACTATGATGCAATATAATGTTATAGTGTCATCCTGCACTGACTTATCCTTCTTCAGCAGAGATGATGAGGCCTTTCTTAAGTTTCTCTGCACATCTACTGGCTAACTGACTACTGAAGCCAGAAGTAAATAACAATCCTTTGAAACAAATACCATTGCCTTCCTCTTTCTATGCTTTGCATTGTTATACCACAAAAAGCTCTTGAAAGTAGCATAAAAACCAAGCAATTCTCAAGGCCTTTGCTTTGACTCTTTTGTGATTTTTTTTTTCCTACATGGTCTTCATAACTTGTCTTCTCAAGACACAAAATCAACAATCATTGAAATGTAAAGAAGAAAAAATAACCAAGGACTCTGGTTTTAAATGCTATTTCTTCTCTTCTGCCCACAATAAAACTGTGTCAGGAGGGATATGCCACACACACATCAGTGCATCTGCCTGAAATGAAAAGAATGTGGAATGGCTCACTGGGAAAATCAATTTTTTTTTTATAAATCCAAGTGCCGAGACATGATGTGTTTCTTTAAATGCTGTTAGCAAATGTACTGCTGAAGGTTAACAGACAATTAAGAATCATCACAGTTCTATGAAAATGATAAACAAAACAGAAAGATCAGCCTTTCGTGATTGCATAAAATCAGTCACAATCTAACAAAAAATAATCACTAGGGAAAGCATTGCACTTGCTGAATGCATTATGCTGGTATACTGTCTGTGGTGGCTAAACATTTGGATTTGGGGAGGTCACAGAGCCAGATTTCAAATCCATGTTCTGCAGTGGATAAGCTGGGTGACCTTGACCATACTATGTAACCTCTTTATGCCTCAGTTTTCTTATCTGTAAAATGGAAATAACAATAGTACCATCCTGGGTTTGTTATGAGCACTTAGCAGAGTGTCTGGCATGCAAAAAGCATTCCATAAAGATTCATTCACTTCATTATTTCATTTCATTATTTCAAGAAAATATCTATTTAGTGCACACACTAGACATTGTACTGGAAACTTTCACGTCCATCATCGCAGTTCACATCTAGAAAAATGAAAGGGTTAGACAAAATGTACCTTCCTAGTATTAACATCTTATTATCCTAGTCATGTGAAATGAAAATGTGTTTCCAGGCAGGGTTCAGCAAACATTTGATTCAAGTTTCATTGTTAAACATATTAATCATTGTTAAAACTGGAATAAAAAGTATCACCCACACTTGAGTTCTTTATCAAATTTTAATACAAGGGAGACCCCAAATGACTTAATTTGTGCTGCCTGGTTAACTTTGCTTTTCTCTGGCGCCTTCAAAATAAAACTTTGCAGTGGATATATTTGAATTCCTTAAAAATGTGACACCGATTAAGAAAACTGCAGGTCTTTTTCTGTTTTGTTTTGTTCTTTTAATTCAGACCTGTATATGTCTATTCACATAAAATCATACAAGCAAATACAAACCTATGACATTTATGCGTTCCACTCAATTAAGTGACAGGATCCATTCACATGGTATTTTCTGCCAAATGGTGACAAATTAAACTGACTGAGGAATCCATTAATTGACTCTTTAAATTGAACATTTAACAATTAATAACTGCATGCACTTGTTACTTGCTGTGATTTTAATTTGAAACAAGTGTTTCCTACCCTTTTGAGCTACTGTTTCAGTTAAATTAAAGAAGCTATTAAAAAATACTGTATCAGTTACACTGAAGAGCAAGCTATTTAAAAAAACTGCCATTTGTAACTACTCATCTATGTAAATATAGATTTTCTTGATAGCATGCAGAGAGAGAGAAAGGGAGATCCAGGGAGAGGAAAAGACAGAGAAAGAGAATAAGAGAGAGAGATAATTACATTGGATGCTTAGACCGATGTGACTACAACTGTCTTCCATGAACAACAATTTCTTTGGAAGTTTATTAAATCAGCTTCCCTGCTCTTTTGAATGACTGTAAGAATCAAATCTCACAAATTGGAGCTAATAAATTCATACTAATAAAATACTCCCCTTCATCCCTTCTATATATTTTTTATCAATCCTACATATGTATTTCATTTTGAAAAGGGGCAGTATTCAGAAAACTTTGTCCTAAGCCCTTCTCTATTGTGAGAAATTGCCATGGGCCAGTAACTATTATAATTTCTGGTGGGACACAAACTCGAAAAAATTATCAAATACCTGTACACAAGAAAGTTTACATCTAGAGAAGACAGATTTATGTATATTTACAATGAGACAAATGTGGGAAGTGCCATCAAAGTGTACGTGTGTATGTACACATACATAATGTGTATTATACACAATACTTAAAGCAGTGAGGGGGAGTTAGATTGGGGGTAATTTCAACTGGGAAGTTAAAGAAAGGTTATATGGATAAACTAATACTGAAGTTGCACATTGAACACTGAACAGAATTCAACAAGAGGACTAAGTGTAAAACACCACAGAAAGATACCGAGGTAGGAGATCGAAAGTGTTCAAGAAAGATGAGTGCCCCAGGTGTATGTAAGCATTTTAGTTTATGTGCATTGAAAGGGGAAAAGGAGCGGATAGTACAACAATGGCAAGGCGAGCCTAAATTAAAATGTCACAGCCCCCAAAATTGCACTAAGAATAAACACATACACTATGTCAAATGAACCCAAAGAAGAATTTTTAAGGTTAATTATGTTTATGATCCCTCCAAGTGTTTTGTTTCACTTGGGTATGATTACAATTTCTAGTAAGTTGAAGCTCAATAATTTTCCATTTTATCATCTTTCTTAACAATTTTTACAAACACAAAAAATATTCCATTATTTGACAGGGGTTTTGGCTCCTCAAGTATGAAATATCTGGGCACAGCTGTTTCTTACAGTTCTTTGGGATTTACCTGGGAAATCTCCAAATCTGTTTTCAGTATACTACAACAAGACATCAGGAAATTAAAGAGCAGTAAAAAAGAGCAGAAAATCTTGTGGTTCAAACTCCTCGTTTTCAGAAGCATTTACCATGCAGAAAGATTAGGTGACTCTGTTGCAAGGATGCAATAAAACAGACTATGAAGCCACTTTATCAAAAACATGAAAAATTTTAAAAACTGTTTTTTTTAAATTTTTAAAACTTGTTCACACAAGTTCATTAATCTCTGAATGACAAAAACATAATCATGACTTCATGAATCAAATTTTCAAATTTCTTGCCTTCCAATCCAACATCACTCACGTGTAAGGCAAAGTAGTGGGAGTTAAAAATAAGAACAAGTTTATAGTTCTAAAGGCTTCAGTGTCTAATTGGGTAAATGAAGAATAGAGCCTGTAAATAGGACTATTTTTGGTGTGTTTGTGGGTTTTCATTGTTTTGTTGGTTTTTTTTTTGTTTTGGTTTGGTTTGGGTTTTTTTGGCTGCAGCTGTACCAGAGGGAAATAATCATAATTCTTAATTTATAACATATTATCAACGTATCTTTTTCATAGAATTTGTCAACGGTTACACTTTTAAATGTATATATTTAAACTGTACATTATATATATATATACACACACAAGAGAGCTTTTTTATAAGTTGTAAAGAGATTATGGATGGTCCCTAACTAACTATGGCTTTAGTTACCATTTTTCAACTTTACCATTCTGTATGCTCCTCAGCTTACAATGGGGTTACATGTGGCTAAAACTATCATAAGTTGAAAATATCATTACATTGAAAATGTATCTTTCAGCTTTCATGTTTTACATCTAAAATGGAAAGGTTTATCTAAGGGTTCTGATAAACCCTTAGAATGGATTTGTCAGAATTTATCAGAATGAAGAAAGAACAGTACTTCAACAACTGGAGCTGAGAAAACCATATATCCACATGCAAAAGAATACAGTTGGATCCTTACCTTATACCACATGCGAAAATTAACAAAAAGAAAAATGAACTGAAGACCTAAATATAAGACTTAAAACTATAAAACTCCTAAAAGAAAACATAAAGAAAAGCTTCATACATCGGATTTGACAATGACTTCTTGGATATGACACCAAAGCATAGGCGTCCACCACCACGCCCGGCTAATTTTTTTGTATTTGTAGCAGAGACAGGGTTTCACCGTGTTAGCCAGGATGGTCTCGATCTCTTGACCTCATGATCTGCCCACCTCGGCCTCCCAAAATGCTGAGATTACAGGAGTGAGCCACCACGCCCGGCCCGGTAGTTCTATTTTTAATTTTTTGAGAAACCCCCATACTTTTTTCCATAATAACTATACCAATTTACAAACCAACAACAATGCACAAGGATTCTCTTTTCTCCTAAATAAAAAACAAGACATGAAACTGTAACTATGGCACAAATTCACTTTTCATAATCATTTATATGTAAGAAAAAAATTAGCACCTACTTCTACCACATTCCACATTCACTACCACTTTCTAAGGAGAGTAATGGCAGAAGTACAAAAATTTAGAGGTTCTCTGAATAACAACAAAACAAATGATAAAGGTAGAAGATATTAACCATTTAAGTGTGAAACTAGAAGTAAGAAGACAGGAGATGGCAAGATAGGAGTCTACAAAAGCAAGAGGAAGGTTTAAAGAAAAATGCTCTGAATTGGTATAAAGTTGTGAACCCAAAAGTTATCTGAGACAGGTCTCAATCAATTTAGAAGGTTTTCTTTGCCAAGGTTAAAAATGCACCCGTGACACAGCCTCAGGAGGACCTAATGATATGTGCCCAGGATGTTTGGGTTACAGCTTGCTTTTATACATTTAGGAAGACATAAGACATCAATCAATATATGTAAGATTTACATTGGTATACTGGAAGGGCAGGACAACTTGAAGCTTGCAGGGGTCAGTGGGAGTTGGGGGGAGCTTCCGCGTCATAGATAGATTTTAACATGTTCTGACTGGCAAGTGTTTGAAAGGGTTATCATCAATAGAAAGGAATGTCTGGGTTATGATAAGGAGTTATAGAGAGCAAGGTTTTATCATGCGGATAAAGCCTCCAGGTAGCAGGCTTTAAAGACAATAGGTTGTATAAATGTTTCTTATCAGACTTAATTATCTGTGTTGATGTTAATGCTGGTCCGCTTTTCCTGAATTCCAAAAGGGAGGAAGGTATAATGAGGCATGTCCGACCTCCCCTTCCTATCATGGCCTGAACAGGTTTTTCAGGTTAACTTTGGATACCCTTGGGCAAGGAGGGAGGGTTCCATTCAGATGGCTGGGGGAATCTCAGGATTTGATTTTGGTTTACAAGCAATAAATAGACACAAGATACTGTCACAACTATCTGAATTATTCTATCAAGGAACAGAAGTCCCACAAAACAATGAGGAATATATCAGGGAAATTTTCCCACAACATAAATGTTCCAACCCATGGATGTTTAAATAACAAAAGGTTGAAAAGAGTGAAATCTTTCAAAAGTAATTTGTGTGCTTTCCTGCATTCTGAAACAGCACTTACAAAACAAATTTTAGACCAGGTGTGGTGACTCAAACCTCTAATCTCAGCACTTTGAGGCCAGGAGTTCCAGAACAGTCTGAGCAATATAGCCAGACCCTGTCTCTAATAAGCTGGGTGTGGTGGCAAGTGCCTATAGGTCCCAGCTACTCGGGAGGCTGATGTGGAAGGATCACTTGAGCCTAGGAGTTTGAGGTTACAGTAGTCCAGCCTGTGTGACAGAGCAAGACCCTGTCTCTAAAATGATTAAAAAACAGATAAGGCCAGGTGTGGTGGCTCACACCTGTAATCCCATCACTTTGGGAGGCCGAGGCGGGCGGATCACAAGGTCAGGAGATCGAGACCATCCTGGCTAACACGGTGAAACCCTGTCTCTACTAAAAATACAAAAACAAAATTAGCCGGGTGTGGTGGCGGACGCCTGTAGTCCCAGTTACTCAGGAGGCTGGGGCAGGAGAATGGCGTGAACCCAGAAGGCAGAGCTTGCAGTGAGCTGAGATCGTGTCACTGTGCTCCAGCCTGGGCGACAGAGTGAGACTGCATCTCAAAAAAAAAAAAAAGATAAATTTTAATATTCTCCTGATCACTGAGTGCCACAATCACAAACATCAAGTATTGCACTGTCAATGATAAAGGTATGTCCTCAAAAGCAGCCAAATTTTCTAGGATTATTTCTCCAACACTGGGTCCAAATTTCTAGGTTTTTTTCATTCTTATGTGTTTTTCTGAAGCTTTTTATAGCTTTTATCTTAAACACATTGAGTTTTAGAGCTGAAAGCGGCCTCAGAGACCAGTTCAACCCACACATTTTACAGAGAAGGAAACTATTTTCTTCCTCCACCATGAAGCTGTGGCTCCAATGTATTGCTGTTTTAATGTGTCTATTGTGAACAACTCATCTCCCTTTTCTAATTTTCTGCTTCTAATCTGACAACTGGGAAACCAGATAAGCAAACTTGTTAGAATTGTATCAAAAATAGCCATAATCTAAATGAAAAACTATTCTAAGAACAAAAAGTAAGAATTTTAATGTTATTCTGTAGGGTCATACATTGCGGTAACTTGAAGGCCGCTTTTCCATTCTTTGCATTTTGGGAAGGTGTTTACAAGACAATACTAAAGGTTTCCAGGACTTTCGCATAAATGATGCTAATTCTCAGAATGAGAAAACTCTTCCCCTTATGGACTATGTGATCTTGAGTAAACTGTTCAATGGCTCTGAGTCTCTGTCTCCTCACATGTAAAAAAGAAATGAACTATCAGGGTAGATAACTGTTTAACTCAATGAGGTCACATGCTGTCTTTGCTCATTTTGTGTTGATATAACAGAATACCACAGACTGGATCATTTATAAGGAAAATAAATTTATTCCTTAACAGTTCTGGAGGTTGGGAAAATAAATTTATTCCTTAACAGTCCAAGGCTGAGGGACTCATATCTGGCAAAAGCCTTCCTGCTGCACCATTTCATGGTAGTAGAAAAAAGGGCAAGAGAGCATAAGTAAAAGAGGGCAAGAGAAGGTGGAACTCACTTTTATCAGGAGACCATTCTTATTACAATGGTATTAATTCACTGATGAAGGTAGATCCCTCATGGCCTATGTTTGGACGAACGGAGGCAAGATGGTGCACTTCCCGGTTCTTCATCACCAACTTTTCCCGCGTGCAAAAATGTAGCCGGCGCCGGGGAAGGTGCAGATCAACCGGGCATGCGCCAGGTGACATCAATCCGAACAGACCAAGATTTACCTGGCCGCACCTACGGAACGCCCCGCGACACGCCCGTGCCGCGCCTATTGCCCTCCCACTCCCAGAAAAGCCGCTCAGGCGCGCCGCGCGAACTTCCTCAGTTCCCACTCCTGACGGGACTGCACCAGGAACTTCCCCCGAGAGCTCCACCGGGCAACTCCCTCGGCCTCCTTTGCCGGAGACCGACGGACCTCACCCCCCACACCTTCTTCCCTGAAGCTGGGTGATCAAAAATAAATTTGCAGTTTTGCTCCTAGCCTTGCCTACTCGCTGGTTCGTTAGTACTCGCTCTGGTGGTCTTAGAAAAACAAATCAGCCTAATCACCTTTTAGTGGTCCCACCTCTTAATACCATCAAAATGGCAAATAAATTTCAACAGTTTTGGAGGGAACATTCAAACCACAGCACATGCTTTAAAGAAGGCTAAAAAAATGGGAGTTGTTGTTTTCTCTCCACTTTTTCTCAAGCAGCAGAAGAAGCCATGTTTGCAAAAGCTAATAGTATCTTCATTTTATGTAGCTCATTCAGGACTGGGTACAATCCTACTCAAAGCAACATTGGGTTTTCCACAGAAATTCTCAAATGTAAATGTCATTAGAATCACCTGGGAGCTTTAAAAACTCCTATAGCCCAAGCCCCATTTGCAGACAGTCTGGTTAAATTGGACTGGGTTGGGACCCAGGTATAGGTACTTTTTAAGATATTCCCAGGCTGGACCCAGTGGCTCATTCCTGTAATCCCAGCACTCTGGGAGGCCAAGGAGGGAGGATCACTTGAGCCCAAGAGTTCAAGACCAACCTGGGGAACACAGTGAAACCCCCATCTCTACAAAACTAAAAATAAAAAATTAGCCATATGTGGTGGCACATGCCTGAGTCCCAGCAACTCAGGGACCAAGGTGGGAGTATCTCTTTAGCTCAGGAGGTTTAGGCTGCAGTGAGCCGTGATCATACCACTGAACTCCAGCCTGGGTGACAGAGTAAGACTGAAACTACCACTGCAAAATTATAACTGAGAAAGTGACAGAGATCTGACCTAACCAACTCTATCTTGCTTCTAACCTCCAAGCTGTCCTTGTTCATTACTGGGTGTAGGCTGAACTAACTTTGGGAGGAACTTAGTTATAGTTTATACTTTGAAACAAAGATAATAACAGCCCTTTCACAAAACTGCTTTCTTGCCTGAGAACTAGACTGCCTTTGTAGAGCTAACAAATTAGTCAAAAGATTAGAAATTATGGTTTAGGAGTCACGTAACTGGAGGCTACAAGATTCTGACCTTCCCCAAATAGCTCCTGGGGATAACATCACTAATGTAAAATCTAATAATAGTGCTTGAGATATTTTGCAAACCCTGCACTTAATGGATCAGCTGGCACCACACAGATTGATAAACTGGCTCATCTGATCTTGTGGCCTCTACCCAGGAACTAACAGTACAAGAAGACCTCCTTCGACTCACTGCTCCCCACCCTGACATCCACCAAATTTTCCTTAAAAACTCTGATCCCTGAATGCTCCAGGAGACTGATTTGAGTAATAAAACTCATGTTTCCCACACAGCCAGCTCTTCATGAATGAATGAATGAATGAATGAATGAATGAATGAATGAATGAATGAAGAGATCCCCAGTTGATTCTCATAAAAGCCTGGGTTGAGAGCCAATGCTCCTGAGAAATACTTTGAGCTTTGCTGAGTGTCAGTATCTGTCTGCATCAGATCAAAACCCCTAATAGCCCCAGCAGTCCACTGGTGAAATTCTAGGCTGGTTTCTTCTTTGTGCTTCCACACTGATACCTCTAGGTACTCCCCCTTGAATCAACTCCTGGACCCCTCAAATTTGCTTGACAAAAATATAACTCTGATCATACCAGGTATATACAATGGTATAATGGTACCAGTTGTCTAAATATAATATTTCCATACTTACTGGCAAATAGCTGCTGTTCCAAGCTCCTGAGGGTCCCCCACCTTTCCACCATCTATCCTATGAGCCAAATCCATTCTGACTACTTAGTGGTGATAGTTAAACATTGTATTATCCCTAGCTTTGATGACCTGGGGCTTTGCCCCACCACACTAAAACTTATAGGTTGAAAGTATTTTAAGTAATGATTTTTTTTAAATAATAGATGGGAGAAAATACCTTCAAATCATATATCTGATAAAGAGGTTGTATCCAGAAGATATAAAGAACAGCTACAATTCAATAATAAAGCCACAAACAATCCAATTAAAAAGTGGGGGTAAACTGTGTATGGACATCTCATCAAAGAAAATACACAACTGGCTAAGATAACACCATTAATAAAAAGAAACATACAAATTTAAATGACAACGGAAATTCTACACACTCACTAGAGTGGCTATAATCAAAACATCTAACATTATAAAGTGTGGCGTGAATGTGAAAAAAAAAACCTGGAATCCCCATACATTGATGTTGAGAATGTACAACCACTTAAGAAGTTTGGCCGTTTTCTTAGAAAGTCCGACACACACCTATTAGCAATTCTACTCATGGTAATCCACCCAAGAAAAATAAAAACAATGTCTAAGAAATAAAAATAAAATTCTAAGCCCCCAACTGACTGAATAGAACCTCTCTTGGCCAAAGGAACCCTAGAGAAACCTTGGAAGCTGAGTCACCATCACAAGGGAAAGGAGATTATCCATGCCTTATTATACTCCCACCCTCCCACCCTCGCTAACAGCCATCAGGCTTTCTTCCCTAAGGGCTAAATAGAAACTAGTCCTTTCAAAAGACTACTAGCTTATCTTCACATGTACAGAACAAATACAATATGACATTAATCATTCCTTCACCCCTCCCTGATTAATTGTTACTTCACCGCTCCCTGAGACATCTGTTTTCTCTATTCTCTTTTTCTTCCAACATTCACCTTATCTTATGTAAAATGTAGACTTACTGGGCACTAACTAAACTCCCGTAAGTATGTAATCATTTGTCTCACTGCTGCCCCGCCCTCTCTCCTTTTTAAGGAAAATATATAAATACTAAATATCCTGAGAACCTCTTTGTAAAAAACAGGCATAAAAGCTTTTGTTTTTCCTGGGCATGCCCTCAGGGTGGCTCAATAAAGCTCCATGATTTGAGACTTAGGCCTCAGTCACTCATGTTAGTAGTCACTTCATTAACTGTGACTGGATCTGGGAGAAGAGATCAGCCCTCTGACCCGCAGCAATTTTCCTGTCAGCGCTGGCAAGAGATTCTCTCCGACAGATTGTGCACACCGCCAAGGCCCAAAAGCTGCTCTCTTTTCCTGAGATTCCCTGATCTCCTGAAATTTTTCATTTCGGATCCCAAGGTTTATTTTGCCACAGAACTCCTCTAAAAAGGGAGTTTGCTCACTTCCAATGGAGAGCAGTCTTCAGCTTGGGCGCCATCTCCAGGTAAGGAGCTGGTTTGAGGTTTTATTTTGAGATTTAGCTGAAGGTCAAGGTTTATTGCCAGCTGGCTGTAATTTCTCCTTATGCTCAGAGATCTCAACTATATGTAAATTATGAAATCACTTTTTCTGTTTTTTGGTTTTGATCTATCTTCTATTAGATTTAACCAACTCTTCCTCCCACCCACAATGTTGACTAAAACTCCATAGTTGCAGAAAGTCAAGCTCCAATCCCAGAAACATCAGCTGGTTAAAAGAAATCAATATTTTGCCCCCCAAAATATATTTATTTGACATATTTTAAAGTGGCCCAACCAGACCTTTCCTAATTTGGATCTAAGAAAGATTAGCTAAGAGTCTTCATTCTGAAGGTTCCCATGTAAACATGATTAAATAAATTGCATACTTTTTCTCCCATTAATCTGCCTTTTGTGAGTTAATTTTTCAGGAAACCTTCAGAGGGTCAAGGGGAAAGCTCCTCCTTGGCCCCCACAATTTGGCATATCCAGTAGGATCCCCAAAACCACTCTTCCCTTTTGGAAGCCAGAATGAAGAGAACTCAGGAAACTTATAAGCCAGCAAATAGGTAAGAACTTCTTATCAATGAGCCTCCTGACCTCCTTGTGCAATCCAATTGAACAGATGGTTAAAAAATCACCATTTTGTCTCAAAGTTTTCATTATTGGGAAAAAAGGGGTTTGTGTGACTAGTCTTGGGGTGTAGTGACTCTGGTGTATTTTTGGTACTTTATGGTGTGAATGTTCATATTGTTTGACCCCTTGCCTCTCAGAAATAGCCTTTTTTGTTGCTATTTTCCTTTGTCTTTCTGTGTTGTTCTCTCATAAAGAGCAGTGTCATAGGGTAGAGTACATGGACCTAGAATTCCTATAAGCCTGCTGTTCAAGCCAGCCCTGCAGACTAGCCCATTTTACGGTTCTCACTAGACTGGTGTCTGTTAAGACAAACTTTGCCGCGGGCTCCTGAGAGGGAAACTGGATGAGTTTTCCCTCTTGTCTTGTTTTATGTCCTTGGGTTACTTTTCTAGTCTCTGCCATCCAGAGGGCATGATTTTTCATGGTCAGGCCAGCCAGCCAATCTGAAAAGACTGGGAGTCCGAGACACATAATACTTTAAGTAACACACTGTTCTGAATGTGTCAAGCTCTTGAGAGGAGTTTGAACTTAAAAGGTCCCATCCCTCCGAGGCTTTTGTAGTCTTTCACTGTCTTAAGTCTATTTCTGAGAGAGAATTTTGGAGGATCATGGGGATTGCTTCCTCTATGCCCTCTCCAGGAATATATGGTAAAAACCTGGAAAATTACCACCTGGGCTTTAAATGAAGAGGCTTTTGAATTGAGCCACTGTTGGAACTAAGTATACTATTGGAAACAAAAAAGATTTTAGGGATCTCTTATTCTAAACAATTGATGGAAAGGTTAAATTTTTAAAAGAACACATAATAGTGTTATTGCTAGCCTTAAAAATTCTCTTTAAAGAGCAAAATCTGACCTAAAACAAAGTTAAAAATCCCTTGTACACTCAAACTGCCTGCTTTTGATTCCATGTGGGATTAACAACAGAAACGGCTCCATTTTGTAGTCTGGTAGTTAAAATTCATCATCATGGAATCAGTCCTTTTGGTTTGATATTTGTGTGACTTTTGCCACTTACTGATCCTTTTCCCTTCCATGGACAGCTTTTGATTTCCTGTCTTCCATCTGTGTGGGCATATGGTGGTTTGGGGCCTTTGTGTGTAGATGACCAGCTGAGAAACTGAGAACATAGAGTATATAACCAGACAGACAAAAATGAGTTGTACCCCATTTGCGGCCACTTTTTTTTTTTTTAAGCTGTCTTTGGGGTCATTCTGTTACCAGTAGCAGATCCATATCGGCCTAAAGCAACCTCAATTCTTGCCTCTTCAGAAGAAAGAATTTGACTGAGGGATATAAGGCAGAAGAAGAGACCAAGGCAAGTTTTAGAGTAGACTGAAAGTTTATTTAAAAGCTTTAGAGCAGGAATGAAAGGAAGTAGTGTACACTTGGAAGACGGCCAAGTGGGTGACTTGAGAGATCAAGTGTGCCATTCGGCCTTTGACTTGGGGTTTGATATGTTGGCATATGAAGGTCTTGCGTCCCTTCTCCCCGACCCTTCCCTTGGGGTGGGGTATTCACATGTTCAGTAGCCTGCTAGTGCTTGGGAGGGGTGTATGCACCGTATGTTTACTGGAGTTGCACACATCGCACTTGAGGTGTTTTTCCCTTACTAGTTGAATATCCCTAGGAGGTCAAATACCACTTAAACTCCACTATTTGCCATTTGATGCACAAGGTTGAACCCACTCGCCCTACTCCTGAGATCTTATTAGGAAGCTGTTGATCACCAGTTTCAGGTGTTTCTGTTTATCGGGAGACTGCCTTTTCCTGAGTCTAGCTATGACCAATTATTATTTTGGAGAGAGAGTTAACAAGTGCCTGACCATCATCTGATCGTCGCCTGACATTCCTGGTGTGGGGGAGAGGAGCCCTCTCCTGCCTTGGTCATGTCTGACTAGCTACCTACTGTAACAATTCTGGATCTTACAAGGACTTCTTTGTACTGCTTTGGAGATACTTTGTGTGCTCCTGGCTAAGCCATAATGATACAAACAGGAAGCAGGAAAATACTGGGTAGAAGAGGGTGAAGTTCCTGGCAAGGGTTCCACCTGCAAGCCTGTGCCTGTGGCCCTAAATGAGAACTTCACATCCCTGTTTCTCCTACCGAGTGTTGCTTTTTCCAAAACCACCAGGGCCTGCCATACCCCCATCCTGTACCCATAAAAACCCAAGCTCCACTGGCAGAGGAGCAGAGCAGCGGGGCAGAGAAGGAGAAAAGAGAACAAGCGACTAATTGTCGAGAGGAGAAGGAGCAACTGAGCATCAGAGACTAGGAAAAGATGCAGCTTAACTTCAGAAGACACAACTTCAGAGGAACCCAGCCAGAGGCTGGGCTTCAGTGAAAGATCACCTTCTTCCTGCACCATCCCCTTTCCAGCTCCCCTTCAGCTCAGCTCAGAGCCACCTCCATCACTCAACAAAACCTCTGCATTCACCATCCTTCCAGTCTGTGTGACATGATTCTTCCTGGAAACTGTCTTGTTTTTCTAAGACCATCAGAGCGAGCACAAAAGAACCAGCAAGTAGGCAAAGGTCAGGAGCAAAACTGCTAGTTTATTTTAGTAACCTAAGGTGTGGAGAAGAAGTCTGTCGGCCTCCGGCAAAGAAGGCCGGCAGAGTTCCCCTCCCCCAAGCTCTCGGACGGAGTTCCGACATCCCAACAGGACTGGGAAGCTGGGAAGTCCGCGGTGGCTCAATGGCGGAGAGCGGCTTTTCTAGGAGTGGGAGGGCAATAGGTGGGGCATGGGCGTGTCAGGGGCGTTCTGCAGGTGCGACCAGGTAAATCTTGGTCTCTTCAGATTGACGTCACCTGGCGCATGCCCAGTTGGTCTGCACCTTCCCAGGCGCCGGCTGCATTTTCCCACGCGCGGGAAGAGTTGGGAGGGGGGGATGAAGTACCCGGAAGTGCACCATCTTGCCTCCGTTCGTCCAAACAGAAACCAGACAAGAACCTGGGTACCAAGAGGGCAGGGTGTATATCTCTCCACTGAGCTAGTTAACACTTAGCCATCTTTGGACAGCAAACACTAAAAGAGCATTGTTTGTAACATATGCCCTCTGGGGTTCCAGAGGTTGTGGGCAACTGCTAGAATCTGCCACGGGCTGGTACATGGTTCATTCCTGCTGGCATCTAAAGGCACTCACCCCAACTCCTGCACCTGCTCACCTGCTCACCTACATGCTCCCCTTCCCACAAGAGGTTTGAGCTCAGCAGCTGAGCAAAACAAGCCACCACCCCTCCCCACTCCTTTACATTTGGTAAAGGATTTCAACGGCCAGAAATATTAGCTGTTTATCCCAGGTAATAAGAGATATGAAAGATTTTTTTTTCTTTTAAAGATTTCTATGGTTAGAAGTCGGATTCCTTAGCTGTAATTATAGCTTAGCTGATATCTAAGCTATAATTACAATTTTTTTAAAAAAAGAGCTTTATGCTGTTTCTCTTTTTGGATCCTGTCCTGCGGATTTTTATTTATTTATTTATTTCTGAATCCTGTCTGTTCCTCCTTCCTCTAGCAACTCTCAATGCCATAGAAGGGACCAAAAAGAAGGGGAGGAATTTCTGACAACCTAAGATCCTTTGGGGAAAACATAAAAGTTGACAAAGACTCCTCTGTTGGGAGGAAAATTTTGCTTTTTCTTATGAAAATCCAAGAGTTGTAAGCAGACAGATGCCTCTCAGGTCTAAAACTCTGCACTCTTTTATGTTGCATTACCTGGTCTCTGGCTTTTGCGGGGTACCAGATATTACCTTGTACTATGAAAGGACTTGACATTAGTGTGTGCATGGGCTGGTGAGTTGGGCAATAGCTACAATGTTAGGGGTGGCTGAGGACAGTTATTTACAGGAAATGGTCATTACTATAAGGGGTTACTCGTTTCTTTGCATGTTTGGATAAGAAAGGCATGGTTTGGGCCCTAAAAACCACATGCTTTATTTGTCCCTGTTCCTTAAAGGACTCCACCCTGAAGCCAGTTATTTAAATAAGACACAAGCTAAGTGGAAAAAAAACACCTATTAAATTAAATCAGTCTTTGAATTTCTTTGTGAAAGAAATTTACATCTTTAAAGGAAATCACCATTTGTAAAAGCACCTTTGTCTCTGCACCTAAACCACTAGGAAGTTTAACCACAGGGAAGACAATGCCTTAAAGTTAACATAACAAATCTTGCCTGTCTTTGTTTTGTTCTAAGTTCTGTGCCTTTGAGGTGTACATTTTCTACTTTATCTCCCCTAAGAGTCATGTCTTTGGAAATGCAAATGTAGAGTTGCCTAGCTAATAATTGTTTAAGGTATGAAACAGGTAATAAAGAGATTGATAGTCTAAAGTGGGGGAGAGAAATTTTTTGAAACCTGACAAATGAAAAATCTTATAACTCTGTAAGATCTGCTTCTACATGTCTATATGTTTCTATGTGTCATGTGTATGTGATATTTCACTACCAAATGTTTGAAAGAGCTCTAATCAATAGGCTTAAAGAAAATTAAGTGCTTAAATCAAATATCAGAACAACATACTAGCCCAAATGCCTGGTAGCTCATAAGACTTTACTAATCTTTGATAAGTAAAACCAGTTGTAAAATTTCTTTAGTCATTCAAATCTAGAGATAATGTTATATTAAGTAATTCCAGGTTTTTCACTGTAAATTAGGGTTACTTAGAGTTAGAATAGTTATTAATAAATACAATTAAAACTACTAGATTTAAGAGAATTCTACATGCAGAGTTCATAAAGAAACTAAGATGTGTTTTGGTAAAGGTTATAAAAAACATAAGGATGTGGCTTTTGCTAAAGAAAATTTTGTATAGTTTAGAGGCTACATAAAGGTTTCTTCAAAATGAAGAAAAAATGACACAGATAAAATTAAATGGATAGAAAGAGAAAGGATAAAAGGGTGGGGAATGAGGAACTCTTGACTCCTAAGTGGCCACAGGGTCATCCATGGTATGGAGCTGCAGCTGTGCTGTATTAAATTACTAAAGGTAAAAGTTACCAGTGGAGTTTAGCAATGGATCCAGCTCCCGGGAAACTGGTTCACAAGACGCATGAGGAAATGCAAACTAATAAGGAAAAAGAGAAATATTCAATCCCTTGGTTATTGTTATCTATAATAGCTAAAACGAAAGTAAAAAACAGTGCTGAGTTGGGCCTCGGCCGAACCAAGTTCAGATGAGGGACTGTCTGATCTCAGATCACTAGCCTCAAAGCCACCCACAAAGGGGAAAGATAGAGTGAGACAACAAAAAGTACCTCTGAGACATGTGATTACCAAGAAAGTAGCTAATGTGATGGAAGGGCAAAACCAATTAACTACTGAAACCAGAGGGCATAATGTAAAGGAACATTTTGCACATTAGTATCATCAGCTTCCTAAAAAACCTTTACTAAAATGGATTGTAACACTGACTGATTTTGGAGTAGTATTTTGCATTTTAAATATGACAGAGTGGAAAAAAACATGTGTAGGTTGATGCAGGACCCACAGCTCACTACTGAAACATCACAGATGGGCATATGTGATACAGACTGACAGGAAGGTATTCCTAGAGAACAGTTGGTATAGAAGTTAGAAAGAAATTATTGGATGGGCACGGTGGCTCACACCTACAATCCCAGCACTTTGGGAGGCCAAGGCAGGCTGATCACCTGAGGTCAGGAGCTCAAGACTAGCCTGGCCAACATGGTGAACCCCATCTCTACTAAAAATATAAAAATTAACCAGGCATGATAGCACACGCCTGTAGTCCCACCTATTTGGGAGGCTGAAGCTGCAGGATCGCTTGAACGCACATGGCGGAGGTTGTAGTGAACCAAGATCATGCCACTGCATTCCCGCCTGGGTGATGGAGTGAGACTCTGTCTCAAAAAAAAAAAAAAAAATTTTAGACAGTGAGGGTTCGGGAGTCCTTGGTAAGGTTTTCCTTTCAATGAAACGTAGCCCCCAAATCATTTCTTTTTTAACAAAGAGCAACCTGTAAAATCAAGCTGAAGACATAGACAAGCAAGCTAGAAGCTTGCAAGGGTAAATGCCGGCAGCTGTGTCAATAGGAAATGGCTATCTGGGGCGAGGCAGGTTCATAATGGCAGCTCCATCTTCCCTTCTCTTTGCCAAAGCACGCGTATAGCTGGCCACGCAAAGACTCCATTTGCATAATCAGATTAGGGTGGGACGCCCAGCTGCCTCATCAGCCAATGTAAACATCGCACCTGGTCCAACCAATCTATGGGCCCTATGTAAATCAGACATGGCCTCCTCAAGCCTGTCTATAAAATCCGGTGCATTCCACAGTGGGCCAGAAATCCCATTCAGGTGCCCCTCTCTCTGGCAAGAGAGAGAGCTGTTCTCCTTTCTCTTTCTTTTGCCTGTTAAACCTCCCTTCCTAAACCCACTTCTTGTGTCCACCTAATTGATTTCCTTGGCATGAGATGACAAACCTCAGGTATTTACCCTAGACAATGGCGCTGTTTCACAGCCAGCCTGGTGGACTGGATAAAAGCCCTAAGAAGGGGGACTGTCCAACTCTACTTAGAAATGCCAAATGGAGGCCGGGCGCGGTGGCTCAAGCCTGTAATCCCAGCACTTTGGGAGGCCGAGACGGGCGGATCACAAGGTCAGGAGATCGAGACCATCCTGGCTAACACGGTGAAACCCTGTCTCTACTAAAAAATACAAAAAAACTAGCCGGGCGATGTGGCGGGCGCCTGTAGTCCCAGCTACTCGGGAGGCTGAGACAGGAGAATGGCGTAAACCCGGGAGGTGGAGCTTGCAGTGAGCTGAGATCCAGCCACTGCACTCCAGCCTGGGCGACAGAGCGAGACTCCATCTCAGAAAAAAAAAAAAAAAAATGCCAAATGGAGCACGCCAGATGAAGCTGCTAATATGCTTCATATACAAGCCATAAGGGACTCACTTTGTGATGACAGGAATATTCACCCACTAAATATGCCCATTACCTAGTTCATGATAAACGCTGTGGTTAAACGGGCCCCTTCCAAATGGGCACCCCATGTAATGCTACTCCTACTGGTGTTCCAGAACAACATGAGAAGCCATAGCAAACTGGCTGTTTCAGCTTCCCCTCATGGGTCTTACAGACGCTAATAAAACATTAAGGTAATTAACAAGAGCATGGGAAAAAGCAAAAGGGAGAGTCAAAGGACTCATTCCAGGAAGGTGGAAATTTTTAAATGGTTATTCTAAAACATAAGGTGAAGAAAGAAAACAATGATAGGAAAACAATGAAACTCAGAGAAGAAATGAGAGAGAATCATGGGATTCATCCCATCAGGGTAGAAGTCTTTAGATGGTTATTAAGAAATTAAATGAATAAAATAGAAATTGATGGGGTTAACACAAAGGTCTTAGTACAACACTACCAAGGGTCAGATAGACCAAAAGGACTTTGCTAGTTCCCCAGCATTAAAGCACCCCAAACCTATTTATTCTCTTTACCCCAGATTGGATAGATTTTTTTTTTAAAAAGTCAAAAGACAGAGAAAGCTGGCCAATACTTGCCTGGGGCAATAGCGAGGCAGGTGAACCAAGATATGGATTGACAAAAGGGCCTAAGTCCCTTGGCTCAACCCCCTGCTGGGAACCCAGGCCCTTTTCAAAAGAAAGGGTAAAACAGTCATAAAAGAAGTTTCTGGGACCAGAATGTAAAAATGTAGGATTGCAAAGGTTGGATTTTTTTTTTTTTTTAGATGTAGTCTCACTCTGTTGCCCAGGCTGAAGTGTGATGACGCGATCTCGGCTCACTGCAACCTCTGCCTCTTAAGTTCAACCGATTCTCCTGCCTCAGCCTCATGAGTAGCTGGGATTACAGGCGCCCACCACCTCACCCAGCTAATTTTTATATTTTCAGTAGAGACAGGGTTTCACCATGTTGGCCAAGCTTATCTTGAACTCCTGACCTCAGGCGATCCACTTGCCTCAGCCTCCCAAAGTGCTGAGATTACAGGCAAAAGTTGGAATGTTTAAACGGGCATTTTGTAAAGTGATTGTGTCTCCTTTACCTAAATGTTTATAAAAATGGATGTTGCATCTGATTGGGAGATGTTTCCCCTACCTAGTACTATAAAACAGAAAGGATGTAAATGCGCCCTTCAAGCAATTTTAAATGGACATGTGCAGGGAGGAGGACAACACATGCTGGGGCCTCTGTGGGGTATCTGAGGGAGAGCACTGGAAAGAACAGCTAATGAATCCTGGGCCTGACACCTCGGTGATGGGATGATATGTGCAACGGGCCATCACGGCACACATTTACCTGTGTAACAAACCTGCACATCCTGTATACGTACCCCTGAACTTGAAAGTCGAAGAAAAAAAAATGGACATGCTAAATGAGAACCAGTAAGATTGCCCAAGCCCACAGAGTGGAGAGTAGACGCTAGAATGCTGGTGGGAACAAATTCTGTACTTTGATGGCCCTTAGTAGAGCATTTATTGCAGGTTTTGGCAAAAGCCTGTGAGCACCTCCCAATGATGACTACTGAAACTTTAAGAGAATTTCCACTTAAGAAGCAATTACTGCCTTGCTAAGGGACATTAACTGAAGCTACCCCTATGCTAACGGGGATAGCAGCGCCCCAATGAAGTGTCCAGAGTTCCCTAATAAAATGGAAATGGTTTATACAGGATGATGCTATCTGGAAGTATACAACAAGGAGGTACGCATGAGCAGAGAACTACTTACAGTGCCCAGTAAGCAGCTCTCACCTGACTGACAAAGGGCTGCTTGGTTTGTGGATGGTAGCTCCAAGGTGAAAGGAAAATGTCCTGTATGGAAGGCTGCTACTCTGATTGCAAAGCATACTTTTGTGAGCAGAATATACCTCTCTGAATTCTCCAAAATTTGGAAACTATTCATGAGTATTCCTAAAACTTATTTTGCACATAAATTGGCCATACTATCATTTCTTTTTAGTACAAAAGGAGGGATTAGAGACAGAGAAATTCTATTTCAAAGGAAAACTATAACACAATTATTACTGGATTCCAGCTGTGACTTTTGTTTTGAATTATTATTTTTCTGCAGTGGGTCTCTAAAAAAGAACCTAGTTATAATTTTCTTCATGATGTTTTTAGCTAGCTCTCTAATGGAATAAGTTCCTCTTCCATTCTGACATATAAATTCTCTTTTGTCAAATTATTAATGTTATTTATTACCCCGTTGTTTCACTTCTTCTGAGAAAACTGAAGTTGGGGTGTTTTGAAAACTACAGATGATTCAAGAGCCTATGAATCTCCCTAATTTGAAATCCCACCGGGCCTGATCTGTTTCTCCTTGCCAATCCCCTGCTGCTAAAACTACACAAGCACCCTCCCTCTAAGCCCAGGGACTATCATGGAAGAAGGGGGCACATGAAACTGCTAGGTCTGGTTTTGAGGGATAGAATTAATTCAGACCCTACAAATAACCTGGTCTTTTGGCTTTAGATTTTAGCTCTTATATTGCATAAAAGGTTTTAAACATTGGTGAGTGCCCGCCCACCTCTATTACCATCTGGCCTAGAACACTTAAATTGTTTGTAAGTTTTTTGGCTCTGTGTCCCTTGACACCACCAAGGGACAGGACAAACCTGAAGCAGATAGCCACACCATCTCAGCAACAACATGGGACAAAATAAAAGTTTGGCCACTGATGCTGCCTCTGGCCAATCTTAGCCAAAAAGGGGAAAATGAGAAATGAAAACAATTCTAAACCCCCAACTGACTGAACACACCTCCTCTTGGCCAAGGAATCCCCAGAGAAACCTGAAAAGCTGAATTCACAGCCATGGTGAAATGGTAAGTTGGACACACTTCCTTATACCCCCATCCTCAGGGGAGCCATCAGGTTTTCTTCCCTAAAAGCAAAAGAGAAACAGTCCTTTCAAAAGACTACTAGCTTATCTTCACAGGTACACAACAAAGAGTAATCATGCTTTCACCCCTCCCTGCGGTAAGACGAGATTAATCATTCCTTCACCCTTCCCTGAGACATCTGCTTCTTCTATTCCCATTTTCTTCAAATGTTCACCTCATCTTATGTAAGATGTAGATTTACTAGGCACTAACTAAACTCTCACAAGTATGTAATCATTTGTCTCACTGCTGCCCCATCCTCCACCCCTTTTAAGGAAAATATATAAATGCTAAACTTCTTGAGAACCTCTTTGGAAAAAAGCCATAGGTGCTTCTATGATGCAAGTTTGTCCTGGACAAGCCCTTAAGCTGGCTCAGTAAACCTCAATGATTTGAGACTTGTGGCTTAATCACTCATTTCGGTTGTCAGTCCACAGAAAAACTTGTATATAAATGTTCATAATATAACTAGTCATAATAGCAAGAAAGTAGAAACATTTCGAACATCTTTCAACTGTTGAAAGAATAAACAAAATATGCTATACTCATACACCAGAATCTATTCAGAAAACAAAATGAGCTACTGATACATACTACAATATCCATGAACCTCAAAATTATGCCAAGTGAAAGAAGATATACACAAAAGAATACATATTTTATGAGTCTATTTGTACTACACTTCCAGAAAAGGCAAATCTATAGACAGAAAGTGAGTGGCTGCCTGGAACTGGAAGGCAGAAATGGATATAGACTATAAAAGAGCACCGGGAACTTTTGGGGGTTGCTGTGGTTTAAATGTGTTCCTATGTTGAAATCTTAATCCCCAGTGCAACCATGGTGGGAGGTGGGGCCAAATGGGAGGTGTTTAGGTCATTGAGGGCTCTGCCTTCATTAACATAACATTGTTCTGCACTCATTAATGTAACACTGTTATCGCAAGAGTGGTCTTGATATAAAAGTGAGTTTGCAACCAGTGCAGTGGCTCAGGCCTGTAATCCCAACACTTTGGGATGCTGAGGCTGAGGTCAGGAGTTCGAGACCAGCCTGGCCAACATGGCGAAATCCTGTCTCTACCAAAAGCACAAAAATTAGCCAGGCATGATAGTGCACAACTGTAATGCCAGCTGCTTGGGGGGCTGAGGCAGGAGAATTGCTTGAACTCAGGAGGCGGAGGTTGCAGTAAGCCGAGATCGTACCATTGCACTCCAGCCTGAGCAACAGGGTGAGACTCCATCTCAAAAAAAAAAAAAAAGTGAGTTTGGCCCCTGCTTCCTCTCATGTTCTCACACTCTCTTGGCCTCACACTCTCTTACTCTTCTACCATCTGCCATGGAATGATGCAGCACAAAGGCCCACCCTAGATGCTGGCACCATGTTCAACTTCCCAGCCTCCAGAACCATGAACTAAATAAGCTTCTAGTGTTTAGAAGGTATAGATTGGATTTGTGTTCCCACCCAAATCTCATGTCGAATTACAATCCCCAGTGTTGGAGAAAAGGCCTGGTGGAAGGTAACTGGATCACGGGGGCAGACTTCCTCCCTTGCTGTTCTCATGATAGTGAGTGAATTCTCATGAGATCTGGTCGTTTAAAGGTATGCAGCACTTCCCCCGTCTCTCTCTTCCTCCTCCTCCAGCCATGTAAGACACGCTTACTTCACCTTCTACCATGATTGAAAGTTTCCTGAGGCCTCCCCAGCCATGCATCCTGTATAGCTTGTGGACCCATGAGCCAATTAAACTTACTTTCTTCATAAATTACCCAGCCTCAGGTAATTCTTTGTAGCAGTGTGAGAATAGACTAATACATATAAATTACCCAGTCTCAGGTACTATATTACAGCAACACAAAATGAAGTAAGAGATATTACAAATGTTCTAAAACTGAATTGTGTTGATAGATACAAAACTCTAAAAATTCACTCAAAATAACTGACCTATATACTTATCTATACCCACTTACCCTGGGTAGTTTTATGATCTTGAAATTATACCTCCCTGAAGCTGCTAAACAACAAAAACTTTAAAAATATATATATGAATGTAAGTCTACATTTCTACCCCTTCTTAGAAATTCTCCTCTCTTCCCTTAGCCTGGCGCAGTGGCTCAAGCTTGTAATCCCAGCACTTTGGGAGGCTGAGACGGGTGGATCATGACGTCAGGAGATCGAGACCATCCGGGCAAACACGGTGAAACCCTGTCTCTACTAAAAAATACAAAAAAACTAGCCGGGCGAGCTGGCGGGCGCCTGTAGTCCTAGCTACTCGGAAGGCTGAGGCAGGAGAATGGCGTAAACCCGGGAAGCGGAGCTTGCAGTGAGCTGAGATCCGGCCACTGGACTCCAGCCCGGGCGACAGAGCGAGACTCCGTCTCAAAAAAAAAAAAAAAAAAAGAAATTCTCTCCTCTTCCCATATCACTAAATTGCCTCTTTAAACAGAGATGCCTAGGGTTGGGGATGGAAAGCCCACAGGAATCTGCTGGGTTTCAAACCTTTTGTTTGAACAGAGTACTTCATCCCTTTTTAATTTCTCCTAAAATATCCATTGATTCCTAGGTAATGTAGTGTTAGAACCCCAAATTGCCTCACGAAGGTTTTGCCTGATAGTTGGTTTCTATTCTATTTCTGGGGCCAACCCTCTTCTAATTGTCCTCTTGGTTTCTGAGATCACTTTTTCTCTGACACTGGATTTAGTTCAGCCTCATTCCTTAGTATAAAACCTTGCAATAAGAAACACAAATACTATCACAGACTCCAGACCAGCAATCATTCAGACTGGCATCAGCTAGCTTCCCACTCGCTTTGAGGAAGGGTGGAGTCTAAGAAGTGTTTCACAAACTAAAAGGCTTATCTCAGAGATTTACATCTTAAAAAAAAAAAAAAAGAAGAACCTTTTTTAAATGTCAAAACATTTTTGTAACCCACATTTAGTAGTGACTTTACTTTTAGTATTAGTTGACTGAAAAAATACCGAATGACAAAAAGCTACTAGAATAGCTTAAATGCTCTTAAGTAAATTTGCATTTTATTAATCATAACCATATCTACATTTATCAGGAAGGAAAATCTATTTAAAAAAAGAAAGAAATTCTTGCACAAGCTGCTTCTGCATTCTGGGAAAGTGCAGAATTCACCCTGGGGGAATAAGTCATTCTTTTGTTTGGGATGGCACAGTCTTTAGGTTGTGAAAGGGATGGCTCTAGGCTAGTCTGATAGGTGAGTCAGGCTGACAAGAGATAAACTGTTCTGCATAATGAAATAATAAAGATTTTTAGGTGGTCCCCCGGTAACTTAAAGGAGTGATGGCTTTTTGATTGTCTTTATATTTAGTTGTTGGTGGTGGAGGAGCAGGGACGAGAAAGAAGAATCTGAACACAGTGTTCAGAAGTTTTGAGGAGAAAAGTTTTGATGGGAAGAGTTGCTGAACGTGACTTCAGACCACCATTAGTGCTTAGTGCAAAGATCCAGACACTCCCCGACATCCTGGCTTACAAAGAGGGATACCTGTTGTAAGAAATGCGCGGTCTAGTAATTTTCTTGAGTTAACCCTTTGGAATCAAAAGAACTAAAAATGAGTTTTATACATATAGGAAGAAGATCCCAAGCAGTTTAACCAGTACTGTACACAGAACGAAATGTCAACATAGGTCCTACAAGACAGTCCCACTGAGTCTGTCAATTCAAAGGATAATTGTAACATCCTAGCACTACAGTAAAGGCAATACAGATGTTCCTTGACTTATGATGGACTTACAATGTGTTTACCCAGACATAACCCCATTATAAGATGAGGAGGTACTAAATGCATATTGCTTTTGAACCACTAAAAAGCTGAAAAATAGTAAGTGGAACTATCCTAAGTTGGAGACTGTCTATAATCTCTTTACAACTTATTTTTTAAAAGCTCTCTGGCATACACATTTTTAAAAACTTAACCATCAAAAAACCCTATGAGGAAGGTATTATCAACCCAAAACTTTACAATGTGGAAATTGAGGCTCATGTGGAATAAAACTATGTGTTATATCTCTTAAGAAAGTCACAGAGTAGAAGGTGGAACAAAATGGCTGAATACAAGTTTCCACCAATCATCCTCCCTGAAGAAATATCAAGTTTAACAGCTATCTACACACACACACACACACACATAAACACACACACACACACACACACACAAGCACCTTCATAAGAACCAAACATCAAGTGGGTAATCACAGTTCCTGATTTTAACTTCATATCACCCAAAGAGGCACTGAAGAGGGTAGGAAAGATAATCTTGAATTGCTGATGCCATCCCTTCCCCAACCCCCAGCAGCAGCCCCAAAGCATAGAGAATCTGTGCACTTGGGGGAGAAAGAGTACAGTGATTGTGGGATTTTGCATTGGAACTCAGTGCTGTCTGTCACAGCAAAAAGCAACCCTGGCCAGAACTCAGCTGAAATCAATGGAGGGAGCATTTAAACCATCCCTAGCCAGAGGGGAATTGTCCATGATGGCAGTTAGAACTTCAGTTCCAGCAAGCCTTGCCACTACAGGCTAAGGTGCTGTGGGGTCTTAAACAAACTAGAAAGGCAATCTAGGTCACAAGGACTGCAACTCCAAGGCAAACGCCTAGTGCTGTGCTGGGTTCAAGGCCAGTGGACTTCGGGGACACATGACCTAGTGAGATACCAGCCAGTACAGCCAAGGGAACTGACATGGTTTGATGTTGGGTGTCCCCACCCAAATCTCATGTTGAATTGTAATCTTCAGTGTTAGAGAAGGGGCCTGGTGGGAGGTGACTGAATCAGAAGGGTGAACTTCCCCCTTACTATTCTTATGATAGGGTTCCCATGAGATCTGGTTGTTTGAAAGTGTATAGCACCTTCCCCTTCACTCTCTCTCTCTCTGATGGCAACGGGAGAGACATGCTTATTCCCTTTACTTTCTGCCACGATTTTAAGTTTCCTGAGGCCTCCCCAGCTGTGCCTCCTGTACAGCCTTTGGAACTGTGAGTCAATTAAACCTCTTCTCTTCATAAATTACCGAGTCTCAGGTAGTTCTTTATAGCAGTGTAACCACAAACTAATACATAAAATTGGTGCCAGGAGTGGGGCATTGCTATAAATATACCTGAAAATGTGGAAGCAGCTTTGGAACTGGGTAACAGGCAGAGTTTAGAACAGTTTGAAGGGATCAGAAGAAGACAGAAAGATGGTAGGAAAGTTTGGAACTTCCTAGAGACTGTTAAATTATTGTGACCAAAATGCTGAAAGTGATATGAACAATAAAGTCCAGGCTGTAGTGGTTTCAGATGGAGATGAGGAACTTATTGGGAACTGAAGTAAAGGTCACACTTGCCATGCTTCAGCAAAGAGACTGGCAGCATTGTGCCTGCCCCTGCCCTAGAGATCTGTGGAACTTTGAGCTTCAGAGAGATGATTGAGGGTAACTGGCAGAAGAAATTTCTAAGCAGCAAAGCATTCAAGACATGGCCTGGCTGCTTCTAACAGCATATGCTTGTATTCATAAGCAAAGACATGATCTGAAACTGGAACTTATATTTAAAAGGGAAGCAGAGCATAAAAGTTTGGAAAATTTGTAGTCAGGTCATGTGGTAGAAAAGAAAAGCCCATTTTCAGGGAAGGAATTTGAGTTGGTTGCAGCAGTTTGCATAAGTAAAGAAGAACCTGATGTTAATAGCCAAGACAATGGGGAATATGCCTCAGGGCATTTCAGAGACTTCCACAGCAGCCCCTCCCATCACAGGCCTGGAGGCTGGGAGGGAAGAATGGTTTCATGGGCCAGACCCAGGAACCTGCTGCTCTGTGCAGCCTCAAGATATGGCACCCAGTGTCCTAGCTACTCTGCTCTAGCCATGGAGCCATGGCTAAAAGAGGCTAAGGTACAGTTCAGGCCACTGCTTCAGAGGGTGCAAGCCAGAAGACACCAAGGCTTCCACATGGTATTAAGCCTGTGGGTGCACAGAAGGCAACAGTTGAGGCTTGGGAGCCTCCACCTAGATCTCACAGGATGTATGGAAATGCCTGGATGTGCAGACAGAAGTCTACCACAGGGGCAAAGCCCTCATACAGAATCTCTACTAGGGCAGTGTGGATGGAGAAATGTGGAGTTAGAGTACCTACACAGAACCCCCACTGGGGCACTGCCTGGTGGAGCTTTGAGAAGAGGGCCACTGTCCTCCAGACCCCAGAATCTAGCGACAGCTTTGAGAAGAGGCCCACTGTCCTCCAGACCCCAGAATCTAGTGACAGCATGCACCTTGCACCTGGAAAAGCTGCAAACTCTCAACACCAGCGCATAAAAGCAGCTGAGGGGGCTATACCCTGCAAAAACACAGGGTGGAGCTGCCCAAGGCCTTGGGAGCCCATCTCTTGTGTCAGTATGGCCTAGAAATGAGACATGGAGTCAAAGAATATTATTTTGGAGTTTTAAGATGTAATGACTGCCGTGCTGGGTTTCAGACTTGCATAGAGCCTGTAGCGCATTTGTTTTGGCTGATTTTTCTCACTTGGAATGGGAGCATTTACCCATTGTCCGTACTGTCATAGTATCTTGGAAGTAACTAATTTGTTCTTAATTTTACAGGCTGATAGTGGAAGGGACTTGCCTTGTTTCACATGAGACTTTGGACTTGGACTTTTGAGTTAATGCTGGAATGAGTTAAGACTCTGGGGGACTGTTGGGAAGACATGATTGTTTTGAAATGTGAGAAGGACAGGAGATTTGGGAAGGGCCAGAAGTGGAATGATAGAGTTTGGCTCTGTGTCCCCACCCAAATCTCTTAATGACCTATAATCTTCAATGTTGGAAGAGAAGCCAGGTAGGAGTTGATTCAATTAGCAGGACAAACTTCCCCCTTGCTGTTCTCATGATAGAGTTCTCATGAGATCCAGTTGTAGCACCTCCCCTTTCACTCTCTTTCTCCTCCTGGCCATGGGGAAGACATGCTTGCTTTCCCTTGTCTTCTGCCATGATTTTAAGTTTCCTGAGGTCTCCCCAGCCATGCCTCCTGTAGAGCTTTCAGAACTGTAAGTCAATTAAATCTCTTTTCTTCATAAATTACTGAGTCTCAGGTAGTTCTTTATAGCAGTGTGATCACAAAGTAATACAGGAGTGCTTGTACTAACCATCCCCCAATCCCAGGCAGTGCAGCTTGCAGCTCCGAACAAGATTCCTTCCTTCCACTTGAGGAGAGGAGAGGGAAGAGCAAAGAGTTGTCTTGCAATTTGGGTATCAGCTAAGCCACAACAGGATAGGGTACCAAACAGAGTTCTGAGGTCCCCGTTCCAGGTCCTAGTGCCCAGATGGACATTTCCAGACACACCTTGGGCCAGAAGAGAAAACACTGCCTTGAAGGAAAGGATGTAGTCCTTGCAGGATTAATAACCTCCTAACTAAAGAGCCCTTGAGCCCTGAATAATCAGCGGTGGTATCTAGGTAGTACACACTGTGAGCCTTGGATGAGACTCTGAGATGTACTGGCTTCAGGTATGACCCAGCACATTCCCTGCTGTGGTAGCCAAGGGGAGGGATTCCTTCTGGGGAAAAGCATAAAAAAGAGTAAAGGGGACTTAGTCTTGCAGCTTAGATACCCGTTTGGTCACAGCTGGGTACAGCACCCAGCAGGCCCTTGGCATTCCCTGATTCCAGGCCTTGGCTCTTGGATTACTGGACTTGTCCTGGGCCAGAGGGGAGTATATTTCCCTGAAGGGTGAGTCCCAATCCTGGAAGCATTCACCACAAGCTGACTGAAAAGCTCCTGGGCCTTAAGTGAACATCAGTGGTAGCCTGGCAGTATTCCCCATGGGCCTGGTGTAATGGTGGCTATGGGGAGAGACCCTTCTTCTTGTGGAAGGGGGAAGGACTATTGGGAAAGACATTGCCTTGTGGCAATAGCACAGATTTCTTCAGTTTCTGACTTCAGGTCCTGGCTCTTTGGTGGCTTTTCTGGGCCCATCTGGGGCCCTGGGGAACTCTACTCCTTTAAGGGGAAGGCTGGCTGGCTTTACCACCTGCTGGCTGTAGTGCCCTAGGGCCTTGAGTGAACACAGTAGCCAGGTAGTGGTTACAGTAGGCCTTGGGCAAGACTCAGTGTTTTGACGCAGGGCAGTCCCAGTGGTAGTGGATACAGGGGTACTTACATAACCCCTTTCCCAGCTCCAGGCAACTCAACACAGACAGAGATGCTCCATTTGTTTAGAAGAAAGTAAGGCAAGAATATGACAGTCTCTACCTGGCAATCCAGAGAATTCTTCAGGATCTTATCCACAACCACCAAGGTAGTACCTCTGTAAGTCTGCAGGCTTATACCTCTATAAGGCTGCCCCCTAATGCAGACAAATGGCGGTAGTGACCAAAAACTTAGATCACAACATCCAAGTCCCTTCAAATACCTGAAAAACTTTCCTAAGAAAGATGGGTACAAACAAGCCCAGCCTGAGAAGACTACAATAAATACCTAACTCTTCAATGCACAAACACCAAGAAACATCCCCAAGCATCAAGACCATCCAGGAAAACATGATCTCAAAAATGAACTAAATAAGTCACCAGGAGCCAATCCCAGAGACATGGAGATATGTGACCTTTCAGACAGAGAATTCAAAATAGCAGTTTTGAGAAAACTCAATGAAACTTAAGATAACACAGAGAAGGAATTTAGGATCTTATCAGATAAATATAACAAAGGAATTCATAATTTAAAAAAATCAAACAGAAATTCTAGAGTTGAAAAATGAAACTGACATACTGAAGAATGCATCAAAGTCCCTTAATAGCAGAATTGATCAAGTATCAGAAAGAATTAGTGAGCTTGAAGACAGGCTATTTGGAAATACACAGTCAGAGAAGACAAAATGAAAAAAGAATTTTAAAAATGAAGCATACCTACAAGACTAGAAAATAGCATCAAAGGGGCAAATTTAAGAGTCACCGGCCTTAAACTGGAGGTGGAAAGAGAGATAGGGATCAAAAGTGTATTCAAAGGGATAATAGAGAACTTCACAAACCTAGAGAAAGCTATCAATATCCAAGTGAAAGAAGATTAAAGAATGCCAAGCAGATTTAACCCAAAGAAGACTACATCAAGGCATTTAATAAACTTCCAAAGTTCGAAGATAAAGAAAAGATGATAAAAGCAGCAAGAGAAAAGAAACAACATACTACATTGTATGTATGCCAGGAAACAGTGGCATACATATTTAAAATATTAAAGAAAAAAAAAGTATACCGTAGAATAATATATCTGGTGAAAATATCATTCAAACATGAAGGAGAAATAAAGACTTGCCCAGACAAACAAAAGCTGAGGTATTTTATCAACAGCAGACCTGTCCTACAAGAAAATGGAAGTTTTTCAGTCTGAAAGTAAAGGATGTAAATGAGCAATAAGAAATCATCTGAAGGTACAAAACTGACTGATAATAATAAGTAAACAGAAAAACACAGAATATAACACTGTAATTGTGGTTGGTTAACTACTCACCTCTTGAGTAGAAAGACTAAAAGATGAACTGATAAAAATAATAACTTTTTAAGGCACAGACAGTACTATAAGATATAAATAGAAACAACAAAAAGTTTAAAAGCAAGAGAATGAAGGTGAAGTGTAGAATTTTTATTACTTATTGCTTGTTTATGCAATCAGTATTCAGTTGTCATAAGTTTAAAATACTGGGGTAATCCCAGCACTTTGGGAGGCCAAGGCAAACAGATCATGAGCTCAGGAGAACAAGACCATCCTGGCTAACACAGTGAAACTCCATCTCTACATAAAATACAAAAAATTAGCCAGGCATGGTGGCAGGTGCATGCGGTCCCAGCTGCTTGGGAGGCTGAGGCAGGAGAATGGCATGAACCTAGGAGGCGGAGCTTGCAGTGAGCCAAGATTGTGCCACTGCACTCCAGCCTGGGCGACAGAGTGAGACTCCATCTCAAAATAATAATAATAATAATAATAATAATAATAATAATAATAAAATTAAATAAATAAAATACTGGGATATAAGTTATTATTTGCAAGCCTCATAGCAACTGCAAAACAAAACAAAACCTACAACAAATACACAAAAAATAAAAAGAAATTCAACCATGCCACTAGCAAACATAACCTTTACTAAAAGGAAGACAGAAAGGAAGGAAAGAAGGACGAGAAGAACACAAAACAACCAGAAAATAAATAAAAAATGGCTGGAGTAAGTCCTTACTTATTAATAACAACAATGAATGTAAATGGACTAAACTCTCCAATGAAAAGACACAGAGCAAGCTGGGTATGTCGGCTCACATTTGTAATCTCAGTACTTTGGGAGGCCAAGAAGGGAGGATTGCTAGAGCTCAGGAATTTGAGACCAGCCTGGGCAACAAAGCGAGACCATGTCTCTACTAAAAACAATAATTAAACCAAAAATTAGTCAAAAAAGACACAGAGTGGCTGAATGGATTTTTAAAAAACAGACCCAATGTTCTGTTGCCTACCAGAAACACACTAACACATTTCACCTATAAAGACTCACATAAACTGAAAAAAAAAGAATGGAAAAAGACTTTCCATGCAAGTGAAAACCTAAAAGAGGAAGAGTAGCTATACTTTTATCAGACAAAATAGAATTCAAGACAAAAATCATAAAAAGAGACAAAGAAGGTCATTGTATAATAATAAAAGGGTCAATTCAGCAAGCAGATATAACAATTGTGAATACATATGTACCCAACACTGGAGTGCCCAGATATATAAAGAAAATATTAGAGCCAAAGAAAGAGGTACCCTCCAACAAAATAATAGCGGGAGACTTCAACACCCCACTTTCAGCATTGGAGAGATCACCCAGAAAGAAAATCAACAAACATAGAACTTAATCTGCACTATCGACAAAATGGACCTAATAGATATTTACAGAATATTTCATCCAATGGATGCAGAACACAATCTTTTCAGCACATGGATCATTCTCAAGGATAGACCATATATTAGGACACAAAACAAGTCTTAACACATTCAAAAAAACTGAAATAATAAGTATCTTCTCTGATCACAATGGAATAACACAAGAAATAAATAACAAGCAAAATCTTGGAAATCACACAAACACACAGAAATTAAATAATACATTCCTGAATGACCAGTTGGTCAATGAAGAAATTAAGAAGCAAATCAAGGCCAGGCGCGGTGGCTCAAGCCTGTAATCCCAGCACTTTGGGAGGCTGAGACAGGCGGATCACGAGGTCAGGAGATCGAAACCATCCTGGCTAACATGATGAAACCCCGTCTCTACTAAAAAATACAAAAAACTAGCCGGACGAGGTGGCGGGCGCCTGTAGTCCCAGCTACTCGGGAGGCTGAGGCAGGAGAATGGCGTGAACCCGGGAGGCGGAGCTTGCAGTGAGCTGAGATCCGGCCACTGCACTCCAGCCTGGGCGACAGAGCGAGACTCCGTCTCAAAAAAAAAAAAAAAAAAAAGAAGCAAATCAAAAAATTTATCAAAACAAATGATAATGGAAACACAACATATCAAAACCTGTGAGATACAGTGAAAGCAGTAATAAGAGAGAAGTTTATAGTTATAAGTGCCTACATAAAAAAAGTAGAAAAACTTCAAATAATCAACCTAACAATACATCTTAAAGAACTGGAAAAGCAAGATTAAAGAGAACCTAAAATCAGTAGACAAAAAAATAATAATAATAAATATCAGAGCAGAAATAAATGAAATTGAAATGAAGAAAACCATGCAAAAGGCCAACAAAATGGAAATCTTGGTTTTCTGAAAACATAAACAAACTTGACAAACCTTCAGCCAAACTAAGGAAAAATAGAGAAGACCCAAATAAATAAAATCAGAGATGAAAAAGAAAGGCATTATAACTGATACTGCAGAAACTCAAAGGATTATTAGAGGCTTAATATGCCACTAAATTGGAAAATTTAGAAGAAATGGATACATTCCTAGACGCATACAACTTACCAAGATTGAACCATAAAGAAATCCAAAACTTGAACATACCAATAACAAGTAATGAGATAGAAGCAATAATAAAAAATCTCCCAGCAAAGAAAAGCCCAGGACCCAATGGCTTCACTGCTGCATTTTACAAAACATTTTTTTTGAAATATCAATCCTACTAAAACTATTCTGAAAAATAGAATACTTCTAAACTCATTTTATGAGGACAGTATTACCCTGATGCCAACACCAGATGAAAACGCATCCAAAAAAAGAAAACTAGATAGGTTGTAGAAGTCTTAGGAGGTCGAAAATTTAAAAAAAGAAAAAAAAAGTACAGGCTAATATCCCTGATGAATATTGATGCAAAAATCCTCAACAAAATCTCACAAATAAAATTCAACAACATACTAAAAAGATCATTCATCATGACCAAGTGGGATTTATCCCAGGTACGCAAGGATAGTTCAGCATATGTAAATCAATCAATGTGATACATTATATTAGCAGAATGAAGGACAAAACCCATATATCATTTCAGCTGATGCTGAAAAAGACATCTGATAAAATTCAAGATCCCTTAGCATGATAAAAACCCTCAAAAAACTGAGTGTAGAAGGAACATACCTAAATATAATAAAAGCAATATATGACAGATCCACAGCTAGTATGATACTAAATGCGGAAAAACTGAAAAACCTTTCCTCTAAGATCTAGAACATGATAAGGATCCCCACTTTTCTTTTTTTTGTGGCTGTCAAATCATTTCTTTTATACTTTAAGCTCTGGGGTACATGTGAAGAATGTGCAGTTTTGTTACATAGGTATACATGTGCCATGGTGGTTTGCTGCACCCTTCAACTTGTCACCTACATTAGTCTCCTAATGCTATCCCTCCCCTAGCCCCTCACTCCCTGACAGGCTCTGGTTTGTGATGTTCCCCTCCCTGTGAAGGGTCCCCACTTTTCACCACTGTTACTCAACATAGTACCAGAAGTTCTAGCTAGAGCAATCAGACAAGAGAAAGATATAAGAGGCATTCAAATTGGAAAGAAAAAAATCAAACTGTCCTTGTTTGCAGATTATATAAACTAACATTTGGAAAAACCTGGAAACTCCACACACAAAACAAAAAAACTATTGGAACTGATAAACTCTGTAATGTTTCTTTTTTTTTTTTTTTTTTTTTGAGACTGAGTCTCGCTCGGTCGCCCAGTCTGGAGTGCAGTGGCGTGATCTTGGCTCACTGCAAGCTCCACCTCCTGGGTTCAAGCCATTCCCCTGCCTCAGCCTTCCGAGTAGCTGGGACTACAGGCGCCCACTACCACGCCCGGCTAATTTTTTGTATTTTCGGTAGAGACGGGGTTTCACCGTGTTAGCCAGGATGGTCTCAATTTCCTGACCTCGTGATCCGCCTGCCTCGGCCTCCCAAAGTGCTGGGATTACAGGCGTGAGCCACCACGCCCGGCCTGTAATGTTTCAACATACAAAATCAATATATAGAAATCAGTAGTATTTCTATATGCCAACAGCAAACAACCTGAAAAAGAAATCAAGTAATCCCATTTACAATAGCTACAAATAAAATTAAATACCTAGGAATTAATCAAAGAAGTGAAAGAAATTGAAGAGAACACACACACAAAAATGGAAAAATGTTCCATGTTCATGGATTGGAAGAATATTGTTAAAATGTCCATATTAACCAAAGCAATCTACAGATTCAATGCAATCCATATCAAAACACCAATGACATTTCTCACAGAAATAGAGAAAACAATCCTAAAATTTGCCAAATATTTATTGACTGTTTATCTTGTGCCAGTATACCCACAACAGCCAACCTCAGTAATCCAAACTTGAATACCACTCAATAACTGTTACCAATAAACTGTAACAATAGTCTTCCTTTGAAGAAGATCCTGATTCACTGTCATTCTGGTTCATGAGTGTTATTACACTGATGAATACTCTGCATTTATTAAAGAACAAAAACCAATTACCTGAAAGACACTAATTAAACTCACACACAAACCACTTGCTTACACAGCTTCTAAATTTGTAACCGGATAAACACAGAAGCCCATTCATGGAATTTTTTATTCTGGAATACCTAAGTAAAGGCAAAAGTCATAGCTGAAAAGTTGCCTAAGTACAGCTGAGCAATAACGTGGGCAAAAGTCATTACAGAAAGATTTGGTCAGCCAGACGCAGTGGCTCACGCCTGTAATTCTAGCACTTTGGGAGGCCGATGTAGGCGGATAGTTTGTGCCCAGGACTTTGAGACCAGTCTGGGCAACATGATGAAACCCCATCTCTACAAAAAATACAAAAATATTTGCCAGGTGTGGTAGTGCGTGCCTGTAGTCCCAGGTACTTGGAGGGCTGAGGTGGGAGGATCACTTACGCCCAGGAGATGGAGGCAGTAGTAAGCCAAGATGGAGCCACTGCACTCCAGCCTGGGTGACAAAGTGAGACTCTGTCTCAAAAAAAAAAAAAAAAAAAAAAGAAAGGAAGAAAGCAAGCTTTGGCCCAGTTAGGTTGCTCCACAAAAAACAGCAAAAATAAAATAAACGCCTACTCCAACTAATGTGCCACTCACTGGTCTGTCCACACTTGGGTTATGTGGGGGGATCCCCAGACAAGAGGTCAGTCCGGTTCACCTTTCGAGTTCAGAACTCTGCCACTTAGCAGTTACTTCAAGCAGGCACTTATTCTCTATACTTTGGTTTTCTCCTCATAAAATGTGAAGGTTGTACTACATAACCTCTAAAATTTTGTATCAATCAGGGTCTCAGCAAGGAATAGATTGCACATTCCAATTAGGGTAGTTCAAGGAGACTATTTGCAGAGCCATGGGCTGGAGGTAGGAAAACCCTAAGAGTTCAGCAACAGAACATTCGCCATCCCAGGCCCACAGGGAGGAGGGAAGAGGACAGGAACATGGTTCAGAAGGAAGGAGTCATGCAGCAAAGGCCCTCTGAAAAAGACCAGTAACTTGCAGACAAGGGCACAGCCAGTGCAAGGTGGCCCTACAAGCAGGGAGTCTACTCTCCACCTTCCCACTCCCTCCGATATCCTTCCCCGGACTCTCCACTGGCTGAACCCATTGAAGCCAAACAGCATGTCAGTTTCCCAGGGAAGAGGATGGAGTGGAGGAGGATGGAGTAGACTTGGAGACATGAACTAGGATGGGTCCCTTCCAGTTTTAACATTCTTTGGTAGTTGTGAGGATAATTCGACCTCAACTGACCTTGGGCATGCCAAGCCTGAAACTCCTAGGTCATTAGAAATGGGTATGGCTCACCCCTGTAATCCCAGCACTTTGGGAGGCTGAGGCAGGTGGATCAGGAGGTCAGGAGATTGAGACCATCCTGGCTAACACGGTGAAACCCCGTCTCTACTAAAAATACAAGAAATTAGCCGGGCATTGTGGCGGGTGCCTGTAGCCCCAGTTACTTGGGAGGCTGAGGCAGGAGAATGGCGTGAACCTGGGAAGTGGAGCTTCCAGTGAGCTGAGATCGCGCCACTGCACTCCAGCCTGGGAGACAGAGCGAGACTACATCTAAAAAAAAAAAAAAAAAGAAAAGAAAAGGGGGGGGGGTATGAACCAACATATACCGCAAGGTCAGCCCCTATCTCACCACTGTGGGGAATATTCCAGAGTGTCGAGATCATGCCTCTAGGGGACATTCCAAGCTCTAGATATGTCATTCAATTTTTATCTTTTTATTTTTTATTTTTTATTTTTTTTTTTTTTGAGACGGAGTCTCGCTCTGTCACCCAGACTGGAGTGCAGTGGCCAGATCTCAGCTCACTGCAACCTCTGCCTCCCGGGTTCAGGCCATTCTTCTGCCTCAGCCTTCCGAGTAGCTGGGACTACAGGCGCCCGCCACCGCGCCCGGCTAGTTTTTTGTAATTTTTAGTAGAGATGGGGTTTCACCGTGTTAGCCAGGATGGTCTTGATCTCCTGACCTCGTGATCCGCCCATCTCGGCCTCCCAAAGTGCTGGGATTACAGGCTTGAGCCACCGCGCCCGGCCGCAATTTTTATCTTTTTAAAAGAGGATACATGGTTTACCATGAATAGACCATCTTTTACATTCCCTTCTCTGTGAAGCTTAAGAGTTAAGGCACCAGCTCTGAAAGCAGACCCATGCTGGTTCAATTCCAGGTTCTGACTCTAGGTAACCTGATTAAATTATCTAAGCCTTTCCTCATTTGTAAAAGGGAGGTACTAGAACTTACCACATGGGGATGTGGTAAAGGTTAAAAGAGATATTCAGCATGTAACACAGGGTCTGACTAATAAATAGTAACATTTATTATTAATCTTACATTGAGGATTTATTTGACAAAAATTTCTTGAGGAGTTGTTAATGGCTTTTATCTGAATTACCTTCCTTTTTCTTCATTTTGTCTCTGGGGGCCTCCTCCACATGACTTCCTAGGGTTCCCAAAATGCCAGTAATAATCAGGGATTTTAGTGAAGAGACACAGTAAATGATTGATCACCTTAGACAAGATGAAATTAATAGCTTTCATTGGGAAGATTGTTCATTTTGAAAATATGAAACTTACACATTGAAAATAAAATTAAATCTAAATGAAATAAAAATCAATCATCACATAATGCTATTTGAAAGATGTAATTTAGAAAAAGGAAACTTGGATTATTATCAAAAGGCTTTATTTTGGCTGGTGTCTTTTATGACTACATAATCCTATTTTGAAAAAACTTGGGGGCACTTTGTTGTTGTCTAACTATAGGTACACTAAGAAATTACAAGGATAAGTAAAAGGCACCCTAACTGCAAAAGAGAATGTGAAAATAGAAAATTTCAAGAATATAGCAAACATCAGGTTTTATGTACCCAGTTGAGGAGTAGGAGAGAAATAAATAAAGGAGCTACTGGTGACACAGAAGCCAAGATTCAAAAGTTGAGCTGCACACATTCATGGAGTCCACCCACATTTCCAGAGCACATTTTTAGTTCCTGGCACTGGGCTAGGCCTTAGGTGTGCAGATCCTACTAGTCCTCCACATAGTGCTCCTACCCTTGGAGTATCCAAAGTCTACTGGGGAAGCAGACTCATGAACAACCATCCAAAGAACATGATGGAGATGAGCACTGTGTTATAATCTGAATATCTAAATATGGGAACGTAAATTCAGGAGAAGGCCGGGAAAAGTCACTAAAGGCTTGCTACATCAGTTATCTTTTTCTGTATAACAAACTACTGCAAAACCTTGTGGCTTAAACCACAGCCTTTTATTCAGCTTGCTCTTCTGTGAGTCATCTGGGCTGTTCCAGTCCAGGCAGGTTCAGATCATCTCAGTTGGGTTTTTTCTGTGTCTGTGGTCAGGTGATAGATCTGCTGGTGTCCGGACAGTCTATAATAACTTCATTCATTCACCTGACTGGCAACTGGTGGCCAAGGAAATAGAATGAGTAGGCCATGGGTCTCTCATTGTCCAGTGAGGGCTTCTTCACATGGTAGCTAGCAGTCACAGGGTCCCCAAAAGACACAAAAGAAGACCAACTCCAATGAACATCTCTTTTCACGTCTCTGTTCATGTCATGTTTGCTAAGATCCCATTAGGTAAAACAAGTTATAAGGCCAATTCTAAATTCTGTGTAGGAAGGGGTGCAAAGTCACCCTTCAGAGGGTGTGCATGTAGGAACAGGAAGAATTGGGGGTAGTTTTTACAGTCTATCACAAGGCAGCACACAAGTGATGTCTTGGGACAGGGAATGTTATAGTCTCCTAGGAATTTTCCAGGAAAAAATTGCTATCCCTGGAAGAAGAATCAAGACGAGAACCACTGTGGAAATGTAAAAAATGCCTCTGACTCACCCAAGATGTACTAACGTGTATGTTTTGGGAGGTTCTGGAGATAAGGTTAGAGTTCATCTTATGATTTCCCATTTTGTGTAGGTATATTTGAAATCTCTATAGCTATCATACTATTTCCAGTGTCTAGGCTTGCCTCTAGGGCTTGGAAAGCAACCCAATAAGCTAAACCATCCCCATGCTGGGGATATTCACATAATGAGCTATGCAGGTAAAATCCCATTGTACTGACCACCCTTACAGGAAGACCTTAGTGACAGAACATCCTGGGGATGAAATTGGCAGTGTCCTCATAAATCACATAAAGCAGAGTTAAGCCTTCAAAGTCACAGAACAAATGGTCCTGGCAGCTATGATGAGGTCTCCACTCAGGGAAGAAAAAAATACAACCCACCAAGGCAGAACTGGGTCATCAGTGGTACAGCTTCTATGTCTCCCTTTCATATTCCTCTGCCTACCTGTTTTATACCAAGACCTGATTAACAGTCAACTATTGCTTGTTTTCTTGTTTCATTCATTCATTCAACCACTAATCCACCAAACATTTATTAGCACCTTCCACATACCAATAGGAGCTGGAAGAAAACAGATATATAAGATGTCCTGTCCTGAAGGACCTCAGCATTTCGTGTGCAAGGGACCCAGAAATATAAACAATTACAATTCAGCATGATGAGAGTAGAGAAGGAAGGTCAGGGGACTAAGGGAGAGCTTGAGAGGGACACCTAACCCAGACCTCAGTGTCAGAGACAGTTTTCCAAAGGCTGTGACACTTTCATTGAATCTCAAAGAATGTTTAGGAAATAGGCAGACAAGGGTAGAGCATTCCAAGCAGAGGAAACAACTTGTACTGGGGCATGGAAGCAAAGGAGAACACATGACACTCAGGAAGTACACAAGGAAAGGGCAAGAACAACTCGGATGCTATCTGAGGTGTGATGATGCACCCAAGCCCTCCCCATTCGCTAAAATGTTATATAAGACACAAATTATGTATCCTTCCCAGCCCAGCTGACCTACTGATCCCACCTCAGCATGAATGAATTCAAGCCACTGACTTACCTTGAGCAGCATCTGAACTCTATTATTAGATACATTTTGGCCCCCATTGCTGGCATCAATAAACACATAGGGTGTTTTGGAGAACAGGATGGCATTCCCTGAAGCCTCATCAAGCCCCAATACAGGTTTTTCGTAAAGGTAAACTTGATTTATTTATTCCTTTTAGGATGAAAATGGAGAGTCACAAAGAACATCAGCAAGCCCTCCCATTCAAACAACTCCTTAATCCCAGAAAGCTGCCCTAACTGACCGGTGGTAGAACCTGAGTCCCTGGTACAGGTCAGTATTGAACAATATTACCAATAGTATTAATAACAATGCTGCCTGTCAGTGGGTGTTTATATGAGTCAAGCCATTGCCTAAACTCTTTGTGAATATATATTGTTAATTAACTTTTTAAAAAAATTTGAGACAGGGTCTTGCTCTGTTGCTCAGGCTGGAGTACAGTGGTATGACACAGCTCACTATAGCCTCAAACTCTGGGGCCCAAGCAATCCTTTCACTTCAGCCTCTTGAGTGGCTAGGACTTACAGGCATGTGACACCACGCCAGATTTTTTTTTTTTTTTTTTTTTTGTAGAGATGGTATCTTGCTATATTGCCCAGGTTGGTCTTGAACTTCTGAGCTCGACTGATTCTCCCACCTTGGCTTCCCAAAGTGCTGGGATCACAGGCATGAGCCACCATGTTCAGCTGTGAATGTAATCTCATTAAATCCTCACATTAACTCTACAGATATATTTCTATCATCACGAGGAATACGGTTTAGAGATAAGGCATAACGACTTACGTAAGGTCATAGTTAGGGAGTCAGAGACAAATCCAGAAGAACCTGTATCCTATCCCGTCTTCTACTTCAACAGCTTTCTGTGCCCTTAAACCTCAGTCCCAGGTCTTACCCAGTCCTATGAGAACCTTGGTCTAAACAGCTCCCATCTCTGACCTTTCCTGGCCCCAGCTTCCCTACTATACCCCTCAGTTCATTAGAGTCATTCATTTAGAAATATTTTTGCATCCTGACTAGTTTGCATGGCCTGTAGAAGATTAATCAGACATGGTCTTCAGCCTAAAGTGTCTCTACTCTAGTAGAATATTCATTAATTTATCCATCCATTCATTCAACTAAAATGTATAAGTATTTACTGTGTGCCAAGAACTTTTTAAGTATTAGGAAATTGAAGTGAATAAGGACATCAGAGTTTTTGTGCATTCTAATGGAATATAAGACACTTGCATAAACAATGATATGGTTGAATGTGTTCCCTAAAAGTTCATGTGTTGGAAACTTAATACCTCTGCCTTCATGAATGGATTAATGTCACTACCATGGAAGTGGGTTCATTATCTCCAGAGTGGCTTTGTTATAAAGTGAACTCTCTCTCTAGCTGTCTGGCTCTTGCCCTCTCAACATGTTATGATGCAGCAAGAAGGCTGTCACCAGATGTTGGCACTAAGCTCTTGAACTTCCCAGCTTCCAGAAGTGTGCTAAATAAAATTCTTTTCTTCATAAGTTACCCAATCTGTGGTTTTCTGTTATAACAACAGAAAATGACTAATACAAACAATTATCATCAGGGTACAACGTGGCACATTTGGGCTGGAATCTAGGTCCTTTGACTTCCAGGTGAGTGCCTATCAGCAAAACTTCTCGGAAGAGTTGCTTCTACCTGCCATCTCTCCTTTCCCCTACTTTTCTCTTTGCCTAACTCTTGCTGGCTTCCATCTGACTGCTTCACTAAAAGTACTCAAGATCACCAATGACTTCAAGGTCACCGATTTGATTATATTCCATCTTTGTCAAAACATTTTCCCCTTAATTTCCACGACAGGTGTTCCTCATATCGCACTGACTAACCATCCCTTTTTAAGCTTTGCTGGGTCCTCCTCTTAACCTCCAAACATTTTATCTCCTCAAAGCTTGGTGTTTAAACCCCCTTTCCTATCTGCTCTCTCCTACACCATTGCCTGAAATATCATGTACAATGACACCCAATTTTTTAACTCTAGTCCTGACTTCTCTCTGGAATTCTAGACTCATATCCAAATGTCTATTGGTACAAAATTTATCAATCAAAATAGAACTCTTGATTTTTACCACCAATTCTACTGCTGTCACATCTTGGTAAACAGTATCACCATCTACTGAATTGCTTGAGCCAAAAGCACAAGAGTCATCCTTTAGGCCTCTTTCCCTCAGTGCCTACATCCAGTTCATTAACAAGGCCTGCCGATACACCTCCAAGACAGATCTGGAATTCCTCCAGTTGTCTCTGTCTCCACTACTCCAACCCAGTCCAAGCCACAATTACCTCTTGCCCTTGACTAACATAGAAGCCTTCCCATTGGTCTCCCAAGTTTTCATTCTCACCCTCCCCGATTTCATTCTCCACAAAGTAACCACAATGAATTACTAAAATTAAAAAACCAGACCATTTCACCCTACGTTTCAAAGTCTCCAGTGGTTCTGCCACACTTAGAATAAAGTCCAAACTCTTTACCTGGTCTGAATCCCAATATAATTTGCAACACTTCTCTAATCTCATCTCCTTCCAGGTTTTCCTTTTATCTCTCTACTCCAATCACACTAGCCCAGGGCCTTTCTGCCAGCTGCTGCCTTTGCCTAGAAAGTTCTTTTTCCTGATCTTCACACAGCTGGCTCCTTCATGTCATTTACATCTCAGTTATATGTCACCCCCTCAGAAAGGCCTTCCATGATCACCCACTCTTACACATTGCCCTATTTTAATTATGTGTGACACTTATTACTAACAAATTAATGTGTGTGTTTTAACTTATCTGTTTCTTACCTGTCTGTTTATTCTTACAAGAATATAAGATCCTAGAGAACAAAGGTCTTGTTTGCCTTGTTTATGATAAGAAAGAGTAACCAACAGAGATTAGGTAGTCAATAAATATTAGAGAAGCAAAAAGATAAAACCCCTATAACTCACATAAGAAGAAAAGGCAATTTTATTATGCTAAGGAGTTGCTAATAAAGGGCTATCACCGTTGTGGCCCAGAAAAGAAGCCAGATTAGTAGGTGCCTGTGGAATTCAGAAAACTATCAAATAAAAAACTGTAAGACAATCCTTTCATCAGCATAAAAGAATTTTCAAAGACTTTTATTGAAAATAGCAGAGACTTTTCAATCCAAACATACAGAATATACATTTCCCAGGATACAATTCTGAAATATTCAAGCAACTGGACCAGACTGATTATGGATGGATTGGAGAATGCCTTTTAAGTCTCCCCGTGTTTGACCATAAATATTGATAGCCCCTTTTTGGTAGATGGTTCTGCCTCATGTTCCAGATTTTAAAAACCATTTAAAAGGAAGAAACTTATGTAGCTGCCTCTCTTTTACAGAGTGGAATATGTTATAAACATGTCCAGAAAAATAGAATACTCAGGTATTTGAATCAGAACAGAGACCATGATGAAAGTGATAATACAAACTGGATAAATGGGTGAAATAAAACTCCCCAAACAGATGCACTAGAGATAGTCCCCAATCCTAGATTAGTATCCTTTACTTTAACATACAACATCAGAAGAGTGAGTACTTAGGTTTGACCTAGAAGCCATCACTTTGCAGGAGTCCTTAAGAATTCTTCAGGCACAAAAAGGCTGTTGGAAAACAGACCAGATAATAACGGGGTTTTTACTGATGGAAGTGCTAATACAACAACACAATTGTTTGCAACCAGAAGCTAAATGACTCATATCTCTTTCAAGAAAGGTCATATCACAAAGAAATTGACTGTAAAGCAATACCTATAACCTAACTTTCAAAAACTCTGAATTTTCTGATGTGAACGAAATAGTCTTAATTTATCCTCAACTAGATAACATGTTAAGGATGGGAATCTGTCTTTATCCACTTTTGTATCCTCATAGTTCTTAAATATCTAGTAGGCAAGCAGTAACAGTTTGCTTATTAAATAAGTCTCACCACCACCATCTTCTCTAACTTGGTTGTGCATGCAGTCATCTCTTCCTCTCTCCTCTCCATCTCTCCATCTGTCTGTTTCTCCATCTGTCTCTCCATCTGTCTCTCTCTTTCTCTCTCTCTGTCTCTCTCTCTCACACACACACACACACACACACACACACACACACACACATCTGGCCTCTCTGTTAGAGCTCATCACTTATATTCTATCTTAAATCTGTGAAGGACTAGATCTGATAGTCCGTAATACCTTAATTATCATCACTCCCTGATGGGAGGGAGTGAGATCAGCTTTCTCGTCTGTAAAACAGGGATAATAAAAGTGCCTGGAATTATACTGGAAAGGAGTAAAGCCAAATGATCAGATAAGCTGCTTCATTCTCCCACCCCAAACATGCAGAAAACTTAGCTGCAGTACGCAACGCAAGTGTCCTGAACACCCAACACTCACAGCAGCCACTGAAACCAAGAGAAGGGAATCCTGTGTGACAAAGGCATGGAGTTTGTCTTATTCTTTCAACTCCTTCCATTTTTAAGAACTGTTCAAATTTTTCTTAGAGACCTGACTCCTCTATTCACAACAATATGTTCCTTACTAAAGAAGCATAGTATTAATACAACACTACTACTAATAAGTGTAACAGTTCACATTTATCAGCAGAATTGGTATTAGCCAGGCATGTGACAAAAGACTTCACCTACATCAACTCAATTAACTATCACAAACCTATGGGGACGGCATTAGTATTACCTATGTTATAGATGAGTATCTTTCATCTCAAAGAAGTTAAATAATGTTCACATGGCCACAGTACTACAAATGTCAAATTTGGGACCAAGGGCTGCACAGTATTCATCTTTAGCTTGTTCATCCTTATTCCCAGCATTAAGTACAGTCCCTGACACTGGTCAAAGCTTTAAGCCTCAAATCTAGGCAACAACAATTGCTTAGAAGCAAGCAGTCTAAGAGCACAGACCAAAAAGCAGAAAAAGAGCCATGGCTTCAAGTCCCAGACTGGTCACTTATTAGTTCTGCAACCTTAGGCATATTTGTTAACCTCTCGGAGCCTAAGTTTTCTCATCTGTAAAACGACAATAATAAAAGTGTCTTCAATAGGACACTTAGTATCTTGAGTAATGCACAGTAAGACTACTTACAGGTCCACAATTTCTTAACCATAAATCTAAAGCTTGAAAAGCTCTGAAATCAGACCTTGTTCTTAAACTGGTTGTATTAATTTCTATTGCTACTATAACAAGTTCTCACAAACTCAGTGGCTTAAAACAATAAAAATGTTTTATCCTGCAAATGTGGGTCCCTGGACTAAAATCAAGGTGTCTACAGGCTGTGTTCCTTTCTGGAGACTCTAGAGAGGATTCATTTCATCACCTTTTCCATCTTTTAGAGGCTTCTCCCACTCTTTGGCTCAGGGCCCCCTTCCATCTTCAAAGCCACCATTGGTGGACTGGGTCCCTCTCACATCGCATCACTCCAACCTCTGCTCCCATTGTCACATGTCCCTCTCTAACTCTCTTGCCTCATTCTTCCACATTTAAAAACCCTTGTGATTACATGGTATACATCTGGATAATCCAGGATAATTCTCCAACTTTAAAGTCAGCTGATTAACAACCTTAATTCCACCTGCTACCTTCATTCCCCTCATTTGCTATGTAAGGTAACATATTTACAGGTTCCAGGAATTAGGACATAGTTAGGAATTAGGGGAGCTATGATTTTGCCTGTCAAACTTGTGGCAAACTGATCTAGCAACAAAACCTAACTTGAACTGATATGACTATAGTCTTAATTTTCTTCACTAAGTATGAATATTCATACATTTGATTTAGGATGCAGCCCCAGACTCCATTGTGGTGCTATGTAATATACAGTATACCAACTGAATTACATTTCTAAAATCCAAACAATTCTGAATTCTGAAATACCTCTGATCACAAGGGTTTTAGATAAGAGACTATAAATTTATATTCTAATTATTATTATTAGCATCATCTTCTTCTCTGAAAGGCAAGAGAAAATGGTCCATGGTTAACATGGTTCATAAATCATGTTCACAAAGCCAGTGCCCCCTTGAGCCTTGGAAGACCATGCTAGCCAGGCATGGTGGCTCACACCTATAATCTGAGCAATTTGGGAGGCCAAATTTGGCTGATCACTGGAGGCCAGGAGCTCAAGACCAGCCTGGCCATCATGGTGAAAACTCGTCTCTACTAAAAATACAAAAATTAGCCAGGTGTGATGGTGCATGCCTGTAATCCCAGCTGAGGCAGAAGAATCACTTGAACTCAGGAGACAGAGGTTGCAGTGAGCCGAGATCATGCCACTTCACTTCAGCCTGGGCGTACAGCAAGACTCTGTCTAAAACAAAAAAAAACAAAGATCCTGCTATGGTTTGAATGTATATGTCCCTTGAAAATTCATACGTTGGAACTTAAACCTCAATGTGATAGTATTAAGAGGTGGACTTTTGGGATGTGATTAAGTTATGAGGTTACAGCCCTCATGGATGGGATTAGCAACTTCATAAAAGGGCTGGAGTAAATTTACTAGGCCCTTTTGCCCTCTGTTCCTTTGCCACATGAGGATGCAGCAACAAGGCACCATCTTGCAAGCAGAGACTATGTCATTACCAGACATGGAACTTGCCTGTGCCTTGATCTTGGACTTCCCAGCCTCTAGAACTATGAGAAACAAATTTCTATTGTTTATAAATTACCCAGTCTTGGGTATTTTGTTATAGCATCATGAAGGGGTAAGACAGATCAGGAGTCAGACATTCCTCATGGCCAAACCTGATACCACTCCTTTCTTGCTGTGTACTCCTAACCTCTCTCAGCCTCCCTGTCCTCATCACCCAGGGTTAGGGGTGAGGGTGTGAGTGTGTCCACAGAGTGGTCATGGGGATTAAATGAGATGAATCATGCATAGCCCTTGGCACCCAACAATGGGATTGCTACTGCCAGTTATTATGCTCCTCTACTTGGGTATTGCCTTCATGGCTGACACCCATGGCTTGCTTTCAGGGATGTGTGGCCTTCATCAAAAATGTGTTTATTTAGTGGGAAAAAAAAGGACTCTGAGATTTTTCATTTAATTTTGCCTATGTTTTCACCCTGCTCCATAACACAGCACTGATGATAATAAAAAGCTAACTCCTGGATCTAAGCTGCTAAGACCTTCACATCACTGGCAGCTTTGCTAACGTTGGTGTTCTGCAGAACAGGAAGGAACTCACCAGCCTACTATGTTCTCATGAGGCCAACCTTTGGGACTGTCCCACTGCCTCCACACTGCTTCTATTTTCACCAGATATCTCCTGATCCTAACTTGGTTTCTCAAGGAAACTTCTCCACTGCCACCAAGAGGAATGTCTTGTAGGAAGTTGCAGAATAAGAAGTCAAGGCCAGATGTGTGGATTTGAGAATCAGAAGCACCATTCCCTTTTTCCTTCCCTTTCTTCCCTCCTTCCCTCCATTTTTTTTCCTTCCTTTCTACTTCCTTCCCTCCTTTTATTTTCTTTCCTTCCTTCTTCCTTCCCTCCCTCCCTTCCTTCTGCAGTCAATCCACAAAGATTAACTGAACACCTACCAAGTACAAAGTACTATGACAAAGGGCTGGCAATGCAGTCTTCAAGATAAGCCTGGGTCATGCTATGCAGAGTGTACAGATGATCCCACAAATCACGAGTTTATTACAGTTAATTTTACAAACCATTAATTACAAATTGAGGTGAGAATTAGTAAGAAAAATTGCAAGGTGTTAAAAAACTGTCTAAGATAGTCAGGGGATTCTAGAAATGTGTCCATGACCTAGTAATATCTAATCAAGGACCTGCCTAAAGAGTGATAAAAATTACCCAGCTAAAGAGATAGAAGAGTATTCCAGGGGAGGCATGAATAGACATGTGAAGACCCTGAACATCAGAATGTCAGGAAACTGAAAGAAGACCAGAATTGCTGAAATATGGGGAGGAGAGGCGGTATGGATACATGACTGGTTAGTTGGTGGTAAGCAGGAAGAAAGGAAGGAAAGGTAGGAGAAAAGAAACGGGGAAAGAAGGAAAGGAGGGAAATAATTAAATGGAACCAAATCAGATCTGGAGCTGAAGCTGGCAAGCTCCAGCAGAACCAAATCTGGTCCCAGTCTGTTTTTGTATGGCCCCCAGCTAAGAATGGTCTTTGTATTTTTAAGTAGTTGAAAAAAATGAAAAAGAAGAATACTATTTTATGATATGTTAAAATTATATCAAATTCAATTTTCTGTATCCATAAATAAAGCTTTATTGGAACACAGCCACCCACACATTTACATATTATCTATGGCTGCTTTCATGCTACAGTGGCAGAGTTAAGGAGTTGCAACAGAGACCTTACGGTCCACAAGCTTAAAATATTTACTATCTATACCTTTACAGAAAAAAAGTGTTTGCCAACCCCTGATTTAGTGAGATTAGCAGAGGCCAGATCATATAATCTTTTCGGTCACATTGAAGATTTACGATCTTATCCCAAGACCAGGGGAACCCAATAAATTGTTTGAACAGGAGAACAGCATGACCCAGTAGTGCCCAAACCTATCTGCACATTAGACTAGGATCAAAAAATATGGATACATGAGTCCCACTTCCAGATATTATGAATTAATTAGTCTTGGTATGGCCAGGGCTTTGGAATTTTGAGGAGATTCCTAAGTGACTTTAATATGCAGATGAGCTTGGGAACCATGGATATAATCACATTTTTATGTTTTAAAGATCAGTCCAGCTCAGGGGTTCTCCCTCTGGCTGCACATTAGAATCATCTGGGGGATATTTTCAACTATACTGATGTGACACACAGGCCCACCTGGCATCAATTAAGTAAGAATCTCTAGGGGGTCTCCCCAAGCATTGGTATACAGTTGCCCAGGTGATTCTAACATGCAGCCAGGGTTGTGCACCCTGCATTAACAGGGGCCAAGTATGAAGACCCAGAGACCCCCGAGAGGCTAATGTGAGTGCCCAGCTGAAAGATGATAGGGACTGAAGTTGAGTTGTTGGGGGTAGGGGGCTGTGTAGGGACAATCGGAAAGACTTGGTGATCAGTAAGTGAGAGTAGAAGGCTGAGGTGGAAAATTTCAAAAATGATACTCAAATGTCTAGCAAAGCAACTGGGTGCAAACTGATGGCACTTATTGGGATGGGAACCTTGGACGAGAAACAAGGTACGGAAGTTAGAACATTATTTCTGTTCTGATGTAGTGTTGAAAAGGAGGATGCCTTCGGAGAGTTGGCCAGATTAAAGCTATAAGGGACTGCATGATAAAGAGCCTTAAATGCTATCCTAACAATATCCTCCTCATACAGCAGGCAATGGCTACAATGATGTAGTGAAAGATGTATGACCTTTGGATTCAGACACTGTTCCAGTCACATACAATGTGTGTGAGCTTCCTCAGCTTCTTCACCTATAGAATGGTATTAAAAGTGTTCATATATGTCTTGTTCATCTTTGGCCAGCAGAGTCACTCAACAACAGACACTCAAAAAGCACCCTCACAAGGATATTGTAAAGATTTGATGCAATGCCATGTGTAAAGTGTCTAGAAACTTAAGTAGCACAAAAGGCATTCATAAAATGGTAGTGTCATCCCTGAAGGGTTTCCAAAGAAGCATGACCCAGTGACACTCTCACACTGAAGTTTTAGAAACTGTATGTGACCCCATACATGCATGGAGTGGTCACCTCCATGCATCTGGAGGCATCCTGGTGCCGCAATATGATGCCTGGCCGCCAAGAAGACCACCGCCTGCCTGGGATGGCCGCCCTTGGTGCCCAGAAGCCATGAGCTTTCCCCCTAGACCCTTCACTCTGTGATCTTCTGCCCAAGAATTTTGTTTCCGTGATACCTCACCCTCTGTTCTGATGCCACCCAAGAGGCTGTGGCTGACCAGCGCTTCAGACACATTGTTCTCTTTTGCCTGTTCTCAAAATAGAATCATATGCCAAGGTGGGGAAAAAAAAGCGTATATGAACATCTGTGTGAAGGATGGGCGAATGGGAGGAGAAATGGTTGAGTATCCCTGATCCAAAATGCTTGGGACCTTTTTCATATTTTTTATATTTCAAAATATGTGCATATACATAAAAAAATATCTTGAGCATGGGACCTAAGTCTAAATACAAAATTCATTTTTGTTTTATATTTACCTTGTACTCATAGCCTAACAGTAATTTTATTCAATATTTTAAATAATTTTGTGTGCCCATCACATGAGGTCAGGTGTGAAATTTTCTACTTGTGGCATTATGTCAGTACTCAAAGATTCTAATCTTGGAGCATTTTGGGTTTCAGATTTTCAGATCAGGGATGCCCAATCTGTACTAGGTTTAGCAGCTGAAATTAAGTTCAGCTGCATGTGATAAACAACACAATGGTATTCATCAGTTAGCAGGAAGTCAAGGTTCCAGCAATTCTGTGGAGTTGACAGTCCTCCATGATCCAGGCTACCATTCCAGCATACTGCTCCTCTTTACCAAGTATGGCCATTTTTGTCCATTTTGACTAAGATGGTCAGAGCTCTAGCCACCATCTTCATATTCCAGGCAAGAAGATGGAGGAAAGGACAGAAAACAGGAAGAGGACACACACCAATTTTCTTGAAGGCAGTTTCTGAGAAACTGAAACATAATACTTCTACTAACATCTCTCAAGCCCAAATTTAGTAACATGGCCACATCTAGCTATAAGGGAGGCTAAGAAATGCAGTCTTTATTCTGGGCAGCCATATCCCCAGGTCAAAGCAGGAATTCCCATAACTGAGGAGAAAGGGGAGGATGGAGATTGGGGTAGGCAACCAGCAGTATCTACTGCAAGGGGTGAAGGGTTATTGACGGGCTTCTCCTATGCTATTCCCTCACTCAGAATGCCTTTCTGCTCCCTCTCTGTGAGTTCACTCAAAGACTCATTCACTGCCTCTGTGTTCTTGGCATCTGCTGCTCCTTTGACTGGAATGTTCCATGTCTCCACTTTTATTATTTTCCTTAAATATATTTATACACATAGATATAAATAAATACACAATATGTGAACAGGCTTTGAACACAAGTTCCATCCATACAAACTGTATGTCCTTGGCAAGTCACTTCTACCCTCTGAGCCTTAAGTTCCTCCTACATCAAGTGGGGATACTCATGCCCACCTCACAATGTTGTAGAGGGGATCAGTGGAGATTTCTGTATTTGGGAGTGGTCTGTAAGGAATAAAGCATTAAACATCTATTAGCTATTATCATTTCTACCCTGAAGCATTACTTCCTGTTAGTTAACATAAAAGGAAAAAAAAAGTAGTTGGTGGCTAAGTGTTACTATACAAAAGAACAGGGCAGTAGACCCATTTCATCTCCTTCTCACTTTCCCATAGCAAAGCCAGAAGAGGATTCCATCAATTCTTAAAATGTATCTACAAGCAGAAAATTAATTTTAGAGATGAGCAAGGATAACTTCCTTTGAAGTGAAAGGAGATCTGGAGAAGCCAGAATGCACCCTGCCCTGCTGATTGAAGCAGAATTAAAGCCAAAAGCAGAACTCAGATCATCAGAGGGAATGAGTCATAGTACCTGGCGAGGAAGCAAGGCTTCAGCCAGACACCAATCAGAGCTAAATATTACAGCTCTTGCAAATAAGGCAGATGAGTTCCTGTAACCACGAACAACCCAAAGGTGGTCCCTGCCCTCATACACAAAGGTAAAAATTAACAGTTGCTGACAGCATTAAAACAATAACTGTATCTGCTCAGATTAATCATATATCTGACTTAACCCAAATATACCTCACGAGATGTATCAAATACATACTTTTGCCCCTTTCATTATAAAATGAAATACATAGGCATGAAAGTGCCTAAAGTATATATGGACACTTTAACAATAATTAAGTTAACCCTTTTGTAATTACCGCTCCAGTCAAGAAAGAAAACACTATACCACCTTAGAAGCATGCCTCTCTGATCTCAGTTTTCTCCATCCCATCTAACCATCTAAAAGCAATCACTCTGTTTGTTCTTTCTTTTTTGTTTGTTTGTTTTTTTTATACAGGGTTTGCTCGTGCTGCCCAGGCTGGAGTGCAATGACGTGATCTCGGCTCACCGCAACCTCAGCCTCCCAGGTTCAAGCGATTCTCTTGCCTCCCAAGTAGCAGGGATTACAGGCATGTGCCACCATGCCCAGCTAATTTTGTATTTTTAGTAGAGACGGGGTTTCTCCATGTTGGTCAGGCTGGTCTCTAACTCCCAACCTCAGGTGATCCACCTGCCTCAGCCTCCCAAAGTGCTGGGATTACAGGTGTGAGCCACTGTTCCTGGCCTCTTTGTTCTTATGATATACATTTCCTTTCTTTTCCTTATAATATTACCACTTATGTACATCCCTAAAAATATTTTTGTCTATTTAAAATTTTTATTTGAATTGAATCACATATGTATATACTTTATACTTTGCTGCTTCTGCTCAGCCTTACATTTGTAACCCCAAAATATTTATCAGTGAAATGATATGACATCTGAAATTTGATTTAAAATAATTGAATGAAGGAGGAGTCACAAATTATATTTTTAATAAATTGACCATAAATTGATCACTGTTGAAGATGGATGATGGCTACATCAGACTTATAGTATACTTGACTTTAATATATGTTTCCAAATTTATATAACAAAAAATAGTTTAAATTACTTCATGAGATTCATTTGGTTGCTGTGTGTAGTTAGAATTTGCCCATTTTCATTGCTGTATAGCAATACTTCTCTAAGATCCCAAGACCAGAAGCATCAGAATCACTTGAGAATTTATGTGAAGTATAAATTCTTAGCCCCACCCCAGACTTTTCAAATCAGAAACCCTTGCGGTAAGGTTTCTGATTTGGTAAGGTCTGGGGTGACGCCCAACAATCTGTGTTTTAATAAGTTCTCCAGGTAGCTCTGATGCACATTCAAGTTTGATAAACACTCCTAAATAGCATTCTGTTGTATAACTATACCATAATTTATTTATTCATTCTACTATTGACACATGTGTGTATTATTTCAAGTTTTAAGGTTTCAAGTTTGTGAATACTATAAATATTCTTATAGAAGACTTTTGGTGGACAAGCATCTTTCTGATATATACCTGGTGATAAAACAACAAGGTCTTAGGGTGTATGTATTTTTTAACATTACATGATAACATTAAACTATTTGCAAAGTGGTTCACCAATTTACAGTCCCACTAGTAATGTATGTAAATTCCCTTTGCTCCATATCTTTCCCAACGCTTAGTAGTTTTTTGACATTTTAATTGTTGTCAATCTAGAGGGTTAAACACTTAAACTTTCCAACTTAGAATTTTTTTAAAAAAACACACCTATTAGAGAACAGAACTTCAGACGTAAAATCAGTTTCACAAATATATTAGTTGGTGAGTTTTCATGGAGTAAATCCGATGCAGGAAAGAATCTGGTACGATAGAGAAACTGAGAAAGGTCAATGTGACTGGAATGTGGCAAACAAGACAGAATGCAGTTCAAGATGTTGAGGAGTGAGGCAGGGACAAACCAAGGACTTCCTACATGTGCTAAAGAGTGAATTTTTTTTTTTGAGACCGAGTCTGGCTCTGTCGCCCAGGCTGGAGTGCAGTGGCCGAATCTCAGCTCATTGCAAGCTCCGCCTCCCGGGTTTACGCCAATCTCCTGCCTCAGCCTCCGGAGTAGCTGGGACTACAGGCGCCCGCCACCTCGCCCTGCTAGTTTTTTGTATTCTTTTTAGTAGAGACGGGGTTTCACCGTGTTAGCCAGGATGGTCTCGATCTCCTGACCTCGTGATCCGCCCGTCTCGGCCTCCCAAAGTGCTGGGATTACAGGCTTGAGCCACTGCGCCCGGCAAGAGTGAATTTTATTCCAAGTGAAATGAAAAGAAAATGAAAAATTTTAAGCAGGAAATTTACATAATTATATTTCTATATTAGCATACATTTAAAATATTTCAGGCACATATCCACTTCTAGCTACGATGGGTTGTTTGATACTTCAGACCAATGCTTCTGCTGAAAGCCACTTTAAAAGCTGGATAAAGCACAAATACACACACACACACACACACACACACACACACACACACCTGCATGCTATGATGCCCAAAAGCATCAAGCAGTTGTTGAGACAACCAGGACTTCAGGAAACAAAATCCTAAAGAAGACAGAAGCACAGGGAGGTGAGCCAATATTGTGCATGCTGTTTCCCTTGGGGCATTTGCCAAAATTGGGTGAAGGGTAAGGGGCTAAGGATCCAGGTAAAGAGCCTCAGCAGAGAGTTGCTAATAAGGGGCAAAAACACCAGAAGAGCATTTGGCAGTCCCTTGGAGATAGAGAGGCAAAAGTCAGAGGCCTAAAAGGTAAAGATGCCAGTGAAACCTAAGCCTAGCACCTGTTTGATATTTCCCTCAAAACATTTGCTGAATTCTGAGACTGCATAAGGCAGGAGGCTAAGAAGCCATGCTTGACAGTTTCACAGTTTTGAGGAAAGAATATTTAAAGTTCTGAACTAGCCAGCGGGAGAAGTCATTGGGCTGAAATCCTAAGAAGGCTACATCCTAGAAAGGCATCTGCCAGTGGCAGAGCTCTATCAGAACTAAAATACAGCCTATGTTCAGCTCAGTCCCTAACTGGATTAAAATAATCAATTGTCCAATATGCCTGCCTAGCATTTTCTCTGGAACAAAATAACATCATCTACAGCATCTACAGTTTTTCATGCAATATGATGAATATTCAATCAACATTTGCCAGGTATGCCAAGACCAAAAACCCAGAGAAAAACACAGATCACACAAAGAAATCACAAGTGACTCAGATATTGGAGTCAGGAAACAAAGAGTCAAACTATGATTAATACACTAAAAAATATAACAAGATGAAGAAATTAGATGAAAAGGTAGAGAATTTCACCAAAAAAAAATCAGCATCAATTTAAAAAGCTTAAATGGAATTTCTAGAATTGTAAAATACCATTATGGAAATTAACTCAATAGATAAGGTTGAACAACAGATGAGACATAGTAGAAGAGACAATTAACAAATTGGAAGGCTGGTCAAAATTTTTTCAAAACTCAAGCACAGAAGTAAAACATAAAATGGAAAATATAGAAAAGAGTAAGAAATGTGTGTGACACAGTAAAAAGGTCTACAATACATATATCTGAAGACATAGAAAAATAAAGAATGGAACAATAGTAGTGTTTGATGAGATAACAGCAAACTGATTAAAGATATTAATACACAAATTTTAAAAATCATTAGGAACCCCAAACAGGGTTAACAGTAAACAAACAACAAAAATCAATAAAGCCAGACCTAGTGACATCACAGAAAAACTGAAAACTGATAAAAATTAAAGACAAAGACAAAACCCTAAAAATAGTCAGGGGATAAAAGACACATTACCTTCCATGGAGTCATAATAATGTTGGCTAATGGCTGATTTTTCAACAGAAATGATGGAAGTCAGAAAACAATGAAACAATGTTTTAAAGTTCTGGGGAAAAAAACTAGAAATATAAAATTCCATAGTCAGTGAAAACATCATTCAAAAATGAAGCTGAGGCCGGATGCATTGGTTCACATCTGTGATCCCAGCACTTTGGGAGGCCGAAGTGGGTGGATCACAAGGTCAGGAGACTGAGATCATCCTGGCTAACATGGTGAAACCCTGTCTCTACTAAAAATACAAAAAATTAGCAGGGCGTGGTGGCAGACACCGGTAGTCCCAGCTACTAGGGAGGCTGAGGCAGGAGAATGGCCTGAATCCAGGAGGCGGAGCTTGCAGTGAGCCGAGATCGCGCCATTACACTCCAGCCTGGGCGACAGAGTGAGACTCTGTCTTAAAAAAAAAAAAAAAAAAAGAAAGAAAGAAAGAAAGAAAGAAGCTGAAACAAAGACACTTTCAGACAAGTAAGAATTGAGAGGATTGGTCACTAGCAAACCCTCAGTAATATGGTTTGGCTGTGTCCCCACCCAAATCTCACCTTGAATTGTAATAATCTCCACATGTCAAGGGCAGGGCCATATGGAGATAATTGAATCATGAGGGCGGTTTCACCCATACTGTTCTCCTGGTAGTGAGTAAGTCTCACGAGATCTGATGGTTTTATAAATGGGAGTTCCTGTGCACAAGCTCTCTCTGGCCTGCTGCTATGTAAGACGTGTCTTGCTTCCCCTTCACTTTCCCCTATGATTGTTAGCCATGTGGAACTGTGAGTTAAACCTCTTTCCTTTATAAATTATCCAGTCCTCGGGTATGTCTTTATTAGCAGCATGAGAACAGACAAATACATTCAGTAAAAAAATAATGCTGGGCAGGGCATGATGGCTCACATCTGTAAGCTCAGCACTTTGGGAGGCCAGGGTGGGAGAATTACTTGAGGCCAGGAGTTCAAGACCAACCTGAGCAACATAGCGAGACCTTCTCTCTTTATGATAAAAAAAAAAAAAATGTTTTAATTTTAAAAAATAATAATGCTAACAGGCATCTAATTTGGCAGAAAATGATCCCAGATGAAAAGGCAGTAACGCAGAACAAAATAAAGAACACTGGAAAAGATAAACACGTAATATCTAACGGGTTTTAATAATCTGTAGACCTAAAATGAATGCCAAAAATAACATAAAAAGTGTGAGGCAATAGATAAAATTAAAATGTTCCAAGGTACCATTTTACCTAGGATTGTATTTCCCAAAATAAATTTAAACATGCCCACAAATGACTCGTACACAAATGAATGTTCAGAGCAGCACTATTAGAGATAGCCAGAAACTGGAAAAAACTCAAATATCCATCTACTGTGAATGGATAAGCAAATTATGGTATATTTACACAATGGAATACTACTTATCAATAAAAATGAATGAACCACTGATAGGCTAAAAACTACAGATGACTCTCATAAACATTATGTTGAGAAAAAGAAGCCAGATTCAAAAGAGTACATACTATACAATTCCATTTATATGAAGTTCTAGCCAAGCAAAACCCCAATGTGTGATGCTAAAGTCAGGACAATGGTTCTCTGTGCAGGCAATAGAAACTAGAAAGGGAGAAGAAGAGGGGACCTCTGGGAGGTCGCCAGTATTCTATTTCTTAATATAGTTGTTTACATGGATGTGGAAATTCATCAAGCTTCATACTTAGAATTGTGCACATACATATACTTTTCTATATGAATTTCAAAAGTTTTAACAAATATTTCAGTCATACAAAAAGTTATACAAAGGATAATAAGTCTATATTCACCACTGAGATTAAGAAACAAAACATTACCAACATAGGTGATATATATACTACAGATTATACCTCCACTCACGCCACCAGAGATAAACCACTGTCCTGAATTTGGTGTTAACCACTCCCCTGCACTATTTTATACTTTTACTCCTTCTACAAGCTTCCCTAAATGATATGTAAACTATTTTCCATGTTTTAAAACTATACATAAAAAGTAATTTGATTTCTTTTTTTTTTTTTTTAAGACAGTGCCTCACTCTATTGCCCAGGCGAGAGTGCGGTGGTGTAATCATGGCTCACTGCAGCCTCAACCTCCAAGGCCAAAGTGATCCTCCCACCTCAGCTTCCCAAGTAATTAAGACCACAAGCATTTGCCACCATGCCTGGCTCTTTTCTTTTCTCTTCTTTCTTTTCTTTTCTTTTCTTCCTTTCCTTTCCTTTCTTTTCTTTTCTTTTTTCTTTTTTTTGTAGAGATGGGAGTCTCCCTATGTTGCCCAGGCTGGTCTTGAACTCCAGGGCTCTAGCAGTCCTCCAGCCTCGGCCTCCCAAAGTGCTGGGATTACAGTTGTGAGCCACCACATCTGGCTGGTAATTTGATTTCTATTTTTAAAAGATCATTCTAAAATTAGCACAAGGGAATATTCTTGGATGACAAGATATTGTATATCTTGATTAGAACATTGGTCACATAGGTATATATATATTTGTCAACATACAAATTGAATATTTAAGATCTGTGCATGTCATTATATGTAAATTATCTCACTTAAAAAAGTTTTCTAAATAGACCGTTCTTATTTCTTCTCAGGGAATAGATCAGGGCTGGACAGAAGTAGAACCAGGAAAGTCAATTAGAATATTGCAGTAAACCTGATGAGCATCAAAGTCATCTATCTAAAGTGTAAGGAAGAAAAGACAACTTATGGATACAATTCTTTGAGCAGCTTAACCATGAAGCAGAGCAGTAGCTGGAGGAAGAAGTGAGGCCAGAGGCCAAAAAAGGGTTTTAAAAGATACAAAACAGAACTTGACACCGTAGAAAGGAAAAGCTGAAGAAAGACCATCAATGAGATGGGCATGGTGGCTCACGCCTGTAATCCCAGCACTTTGGGAGGCCGAGGTGGGCAGATCAGTTGATGTCAGGAGTTTGCCAACATGGCAAAACCCCGTGTCTACTAAAATACAAAAATTAGCCAGGCATGGTGGCATGCACCTGTAATCATAGGTACTTTCGGGGACTGAGGCACAAGAATCACCTGAACCCAGGAGGCGGAGGTTACAGTGAGCCGAGATCGCACCACTGCACTCCAGCCTGGGTAACAGATTCTGGGTAAGAGATTCTGTCCCCTCCACACCCGCACACCCCCCTAAAACAAACAGAACAACAACAACACAAAAGACCATCCATGAAGAAACAATGAACAAAGTCCTTGAGAAGGTGGGGAGACAGAATATAACATCCAAGTACTTTCATATTTGCTGGTTCACAATGTCTTTTTGCTTTTTAACTGGAAGGAAGTTAAAAGAAGGGTACATATGCAGGACAGATTGTTTGGTGGTGGAAAGATAAAAGTTCTCATCTGATGGTTGCTACTTTTTCAAAGAATCCAAGTCATTTTCTGAAAAAGACAGGGGATGGGAGCTCTGAAGCCTGTGAAAAACAATATGGCATTATATTAGAAAAGCATCCCAGTATGATGGGGAGTGGTTAAGAAAAATGAAAGGTTCCATTTTAGACAGGTTAAATGCCCAACAGATATCCAAACTCTCAAAGTACAGAATGAACATGAAAGCAACAATATTGTAATTAATCTTTGATTATGCTGCACAAAGCACAGTGTATCCTATATTAGGTACTCAAGAGGGAATGAACAAGGGAATGAATGAAGATAATTTTTTTACATATTTTCACAGCACATTTAATATCATCTGTCATATTCTACAATGGAATTGCAGAAAATATTCTTTTCAGAAATCATATATTTTCCTTTTTTCTCATTTTTAGTTCTCAGTGTTCTTGGAAGAAAATCAGTCTGTGTCTTCCAATTTTATCAATTCTTCATTTTCTCTGAAGACATGATATGCTGGTCTTCTAAAATAACTTTTAAGCAGAATTCACCAATGGGGCAATTCTCACAGGTAAAAGGAGAATCTATATGCCTATGTGAACACAATTTGTGACAATCATAAGAATATAGTTAACACTAAAATTTTAAGCTCTTGCCAAGAAGGATTAATCTCTTCTCTGTATTCAGGACATGCCTGCCGATGCTAAGTCACACATGCATGCTGAGTGAAGAATGCCTTTAGCTCATGTATAGGAATCACAAGATGATCTCAGCCAAACCTCAACGTAGCCCAGAAGAAGAGAAACACTGGCTGTCTTAGGAGACAAATTAGCACAAGGTCTATTTATGTATCATTTATCAACTGTGAAATTTTAAAAAATGGTTATAAATACAGTACTTGCAGCATAAACCGTTATTTGTTTTATTACACTAAGTTCCATTTAAAAGGACTCCATTCATGCAGGATGCTCTGTTTTGGTTGGCTGAGCAGTCAGATTTCTGTGCTTATAATTCATGTATATACTTACTATGTGTATTGAGTGTACTCTTTTAATTCCAGTTGCCACAGCCAGACTGTAAATGCATATGTTTTTGTCATTCTTAACTACTGTAATTCAGAACTTCAGCTGCCAAATTTGGTGCTAATATTCTCACATATGCAGTTCATGCTCTGCTCTTAAATAATTCCTTGTTTGCTGTCAGCACCTTCTACCATGATATATAAAATGGGAGAATCAATTTAAAGAAAAATAACCCAAACTGTTAACTAAATGGAGCTACAATATATTTTTCTTCTTGAAAATATTCCCTTTCCCATTACTTCCTTTATTTAGTAATTATAAACCCTGGTCAAGCAAACAATACATATAGCAGAACATTTTAAGTATCAGCAAACCACAAACAGCAGTGTTTTCAAGAAGAAAAAAAGGAAAATCTCAGTTTCATGCTAGACCATCTTTTGAGGCACTGTCATTTTAAGTGTGGAGGCATCAATTATTTCCCCTAGGCTGAAAGGTCTACACATATAAAGGTTCTATAGATCCACTAAGAAAATAAGCAAGCATTTCTGTGTATCATTAAACACAACAGGATACTAGTTCTGAAACACCAGCAGAATTCTGAGTGTGAACATTAAGGTTTCATACATCAGTTTCAAGTGAAATAGAGTTGTTTTAGGCCAAAGACGTTTGAGACCATACTTCAAGTTGTCAACTGCATAATATTTCAAGGGTCAAAAACCAGCTCCATTTCAAAAGCCTGTAACCTTACAGTCTGAAGAAACCCTGTGGGTCTCCTAGTTCAATATGACACCCAAGGCAGGAATTTTTCCCCTAGCATCCCTGACAGATGGTCAGCCTCTGTTGCAATTACTCCAGTGGGGGAGTTCTCAACAGAAGGCTCCCAAGGGCTATGATGAAAGGCCAGAACCAGCCATTCAGACCTGGAGTAAGGCTCCAGTCAGTAAGCTCGCAAGATACAGACAGCATTACCAAACATTAAAACCAGACTTCCACAAGCAAGAATGCAATTCTGAATTGACCATCATAAGGATGCAATGTCTAAGACATGCAGACCCCAATTCTAGAACCATCCAAGGTCCTTTCACTGGCCTAGGGAGTAGCTCTCACAATTGGGGAAGCAAGGTGGCTTTTCTCCGATTTTTTTTTTTAAATGACTCTTTAAGGCTCACAGCAAGGCTTGATCAAGTCAGGGAGCATCAAATCCCTTCCTTCCAAAAACCAAGGCAAGGGACCCCCTGGCGGAAATGCTAAGGCTTAAAATACTCTTAACTTTGGTCTTAAATTCGTCACTACAGTAAACCAGAATATTTCGGGTTTTTCTTTTAAAGATGTACATAGGCTATGCTATAACTGAAGTTTGGTTGGTGTAGGGTAGATGGGGGGTGGGGGGCGAGCGGTGTTTTCAGCGCAGCCCTTCATCCCGCCTTGAAGTCTGGCTTGATCCTCCCTGGAAAGGCGAGCGCGCAGGGCTGAGCTGCCTGCCGGTCCCCAGCCGGAGCCTGGGACGGGGCGGTCCGGCCCTTACCTGTCAATGCTGATCACGCACAGGGTCATGATCGAGGCCGTGCAGCACATGACGTCCATGGCGATGAAGACGTTACAGAAAAAGTGGCCAAAGATCCACTTGCCCCCGATGAGGTCGGTGACGCTGACGAAGGGCATGACCGCCACGGCCACCGAGAGGTCGGCCAGCGCCAGGGACACGATCAGGTAGTTGGAGGGCTGGCGGAGCTTCTTGACGAAGCACACGGAGATCACCACTAGGCAGTTGCCCGCGATCGTCAGCAGCGTGATGAGCGTCAGGATGGAGCCGATCACAACTTTCTCGGCTCTGCCGTAGTTGATCTGTTCCCCACAGCCGGAGGCATTGTCCGGGGGCGCGTCCCAGGTGGGCGCGGGGCTGGCTGTCACCTCGCTCAGCAGGTGCGGCGCCCAGGAGCCCGCGACCGGGTCAGCGCCACCGTCGGGGCTCAGGTCGGGCAGCCCGCGCCCCACCTCTGGCAGAAGGAAAGAGCGGAGGTGCCCGTAGAGGTCCGGGCGGCCGCTGCTGTTAACGTCCATCATCGCGCCGCCGTCTGCCGCTGCCCATGGAGCCGGCGCCCCCGCCACGCGCTCCGGCTGCCGGCCCCGGGGCTTCACCTCACCGGTTCCGCTCCGCCCGGCCCAGCCATGGGGCCCGCGCCGACCGCTGGGGGGCGCCCCGCTCGGTCTCGGAGCCCCGCACTCCTCGGACCCCCGGCCGCTGCGGATAACGCGGGAGCGCGGCCTCACGGGGACTCCCTGCGGGAGACACCTCGGCCCCCGACGGACGCCCGGGACACGCGGAGTCGAGGGAGCTCGGGCTGGACTCCGCCGGCAGCTCCACAGCTCGCAGCAGCCGCTCGGCTGGGCCGAGAGCGCCCAGGCGGCAGCGGCAGCGGCAGAAGTTGCGGAGTGCGCCCCGCCCCTCGCGCCCGCCGCCGCCGCCGCCGCCGCCGCCGCCGCCGCTCCCCTGCGGCAACCGCGCCGCGTCCCCGCCGCCGCCGCCTCCGGCCGCTGCCCGCGCCCTCGCGCTCCTGGGACGGGATACCCGGGCTGGGCAGGGACCGCTGCCTCTCCCGCGCCTCCCTACTGTGAGGGGGCGGCGCTGCACGCGCCTCCCGGGATCCCGGGTCCCTTCGCCCGAGAAGCTGTCCTTGCCGCATGATAGATACTCAGAACCCCTCCAGCCGACCCCAGCCTCAGCACAGTAGTCAGCCACAGTTCACTGGGGCATTTTTCTTTTGTTAAGAGGCCTAATGAGCCAGCGGATGTTCGGGCTTATTGCGAAATGAAGAACCTGGAGGGGGATTTTATTTTTCTTAATTAAACAAACAAACAAAAAAACCTCTCCCAGCACTACACTAAGCAACAATTAGGTACTTCCGTTTTCTATTTTGACCGCTTATGGAAAGAAGTGAAGATGGAAAAGAAGCAGCCGAATGGGGTGAGGGTGGGAGCTTCCAGAAGAGGAAGAAGGACAAAAAGGAGGAAGGGGGATTCCTTAAGCCCCTGGCACCTGAGAGATGGGGATGCTCTGGGGAGGAGGCTTCCAAGGGGTTAAACCCATTTAGACTAATCCTTCCTGGATGTCTAGAAACAGTCCTCTCCGCTCTGAAAATAGACCCTGATTGCCCTTATATTTCGACTTCAAAGCCTAATATATTGAAAAGAGAGTTAATTTTCCCGTAGCTTTCTGGAAGTCTTACACATAAGCAAAGAAATGGCCGGTTATACTGTTCTATAGAGGAATCCGCGAAGTGTATGTTGATTTAATACCTATTGGCTAAAATTCCCCTTAGTATCTAAACCCTGTCAGAGCGACTGATTTTTATTGTTTGTGAGACTTACTTCATTCCATTTTGTTTAAAGGTTTCACTGGAAGCCAGCAGTGATTTCTTTAGTTTAAGACTCTAAAAATAATCAAATCTGTTTTCTTTTCTTGTTAGGCCCTAGGGGATTATAAATAAGAAGAAAAGGAATAAAAATCTCAAAGTATATTGATCAGAGTGCTGAATAGTGCTTCCATTCTTCAAGGTGGGTATTAGCCCTGTTTTTCCAGATAAGGAAACTTGTTTGCTCTTGCAATCAGCTAGTAAGAAATAGTTATGTTTCAAACCCAGGTTTATCTGATTACTATGCCCATATTTTTCCCTGTACACATTCAAAGAAAGTTTTAATGAAAAGAAAAAAAAAAAGCCTTCATGGTTGGCCAATGTTCACAGCCAGCTCTTTCGCTATGATCAACATTTCAGAGGCTGCTCTCTGCCTAGGATAAGCAAACCAATCCATTGAGTCAGAGGAAGAATGGAAGATAATATCTAGGCCACAAAGCAATATTATCTAATAGTTAAGAAGATGGATGAGGAAATTTCTTCAACCATACTTATGTCAGTTATTCTCTGTTTCGCTTTTCTTGGTTTCAGTTATCTGTGGTGAACCATGGTCCGAAAATATTAAATGGAAAATTTCAGAAATAAACAACATGTAAGTTGTCAATTGCACACTATTCTGAGTAGTGTGATGAAATCTCTCTCTTACCCAGGATATGAATCATCCCTTGTCCAACATATCCACACTGTATATGCCACCCACCATTAGTCACTTAGTAGCCCTCTCTCTTATCAGATCGAAAAAAAAAAGCATAGTATATATAGGATTGAGTACTATCTGAGGTTTTAGGCATCCACTGGGAACTTGGGAGATATCCCCTGAGGAAATCTCAGACAAAAGACAAATAGTTTGTTGCTGGAATGCATCTAAGAAACCATTTGTTCACCCTTCAGTGCAGAGGAGGAAATAGAGGCTGGGAGAAATTTTATAACTTGTCCAAGATCATATGTGACTGCATTGAAATGTCTCCATTTTTTATTTTGAGGTGTAGAATTGTCTTAAGGTCTTTTAAAAATTCGTTCATGACATTTTTTTCATTTCAACTTTTCAACTCGTTTTAACTTACTTTGACTTTTGTATTCTTCCCCTTGAATACCCTAATCAGTTCAGCTTATGTATTCTGTCTTGGCTCTGTCAAATAATATTCCACAGTAATTACACACAGATTTTGAAAATTAATCGTTTTATTTGTATTTAAACCTCTAGTCAATATGATTTACCACCTACACTCTTACCAGCCCTCACGTAGTCCATTTATATTTCACAACAGCTTCTAGTTTTTGCTTTTGTCTTGTTTTAGTCCCTTTGGGATGCCATAACAAAAATATCATAGCCTGGGTGACTTAACAACAAACATTTACCAAGATTAAGGCACCAGCAAATTCAGCGTCTGGTGAGGGACAATATTCTGGCTTATAGACAGCCATCTTGCTGTGTCCTCATCTGGCAAAGGGGATAAGAGAGCTCTCTGGGTCTCTCTCTCTCTCTTTTTTTTTTTTTTTTTTTTTTTTTTTTTGAGACAGAGCCTTGCTCTGTCACCCAGGCTGGAGTGCAGTGGTGCGATCCCAGCTCACTGCAACCTCCACCTCCCAGGTTCAAGCGATTCTCCTGCCTCAGCTTCCCAAGTAGCTGGGATTACAGGCACATGCCACCACACTTGGCTAATTTTTGTATTTTTTGTAGAAGAGACCACGTTTCACCACCTTGGCCAGGCTGGCCTCAAACTCCTGACCTCAAATGATCTGCCTGCCTCAGCCTCCCAAAGTGCTGGGATTACAGGCGTGAGCCACCATGCCTGGCCTGGGGTCCCTTTTATGAAGGTACTAATCCCATTTAGGAGGGTTCCACCCTCATGACTTAATCATTTCCCGAATCATCTTCCCTCTCCCATCTGACAAAGGCCTAATGTTCAGAATCTATAACTTAAATGAAGAAACAAGCAAGAAACAAATAATCCCATTAAAAAGTGGGCAAAGGACATGAACAGACGCTTCTCAAAAGAAGACATACAGGTGGCCAACAAACATGAAAAAATGCTCATCATCCCTAACCATCAGATAAATGCAAATCAAAACCATAATGAGATGCTCTCTCACACCTGATACCATCACAATGGGCAGTAGGATTTCAACATACCAATTTTTCAGAGGAAATAAATGTTCATTCCATAACAACTTTTAAATTGTGTGACATATAAATATAGGAAATAATCATTAAAATACTATTTTTTAAATTACTTCCTCCTTCATTGTCAATATAGCGTCGAGTCCAAGCTCCTTTTTTTATAGAACAGTCACCTCTATTATATTATCCCTAGTGATGGCTGAGTGTATTTCCCAAGAGTTGCTAGGTTTTTAATTTATAAGCTGTCATAATGCATAGACATACTTATTAAAAATCTCGGCTTCTACAGCATTACTTTGCTTATGTTGAGTTTAAATTTCATCTATCATTGTATTATTCCAAAATCCTGACAGAGCAATCTGGAATTCTTTCAGTTTCCCTTTAACCTTCACTAACAAATAATTATGTCCTCATAAAAATGCCAAAATCTAGTGTATACTTTTCCATAATTTTCTCACAAAGAAACGCTAAAGATATAGCTTCACAAGATATTCATAAAATATCTAAATATTCATCTAAATTTGTTGTTTGTTCTGCCCTTAGTTTTCTGGTGTTTAAAAGCCACATCAAGGTGTTGCTTCCTTCTTCCCTCCCACTGCCTGCCCACTCTTCGACAGTTATACCAGAGACAGTGAGTAAAGTGTTGGCATCTAAATCAAATCATGTCTTTAGTTTTTATCCCTTTTATTCCTTGCATTTAAAAAAATTACTGCTTTTTTAAAAGTACCAACTCTTATCTAGACTCTCATTGGCTACAATAACATTCTCATAAGATTGTCAGTGAGGGCACCTGAGAATACAGCTTTTTGAGGTTTCCAACTGGCAATCTCCTGCTCTCAGAACTGCTCTGGGGGAGTGCAGAAGAGCTGTGGAGTCTTACAGCATAGTTACTGTCTTCTTATATGCCCTTCTTCCCTCTAGGTACTCATCTAGCTCATCTAAATGCATATGCATAATCCCATCTATGAAAACCCATACATATCCCTCCATAGGACATAAGCTTAGGATAGTTTGTTTTGCCATAAACCGGCATACCCTAACAACCTAGATGTACTTTAAGAAGCACAAATAAAGCTTCCTAACCATAGGGTTCATTGGCAACTCACTAGTCAGTCAAGCATGCTGATATCATGTCTACTGGGGGTCTGATGGCCTCCTATGCCCAATGCAGTGGACTTCCACAGCGCTACTCTTTCATTTCCCCAAATTTTTCAGTCTCTCACATTTGTACCCCATTTTGTCACTCAACTAAACTAATTATCTGGGTGTCCCTTTCCCCCAGAATTGGGTGAGAAAAGACTAGGAAAACTAGAATGCTTAGACAGTGTAGCACTAAGAGTATTGTATATAAATATCCAGATACTACCCTGTGGCCATTATTGGGACTACAGATCACTAACACAGAGACAGAACACACATGCTAGAGACAGGGACTCAAATCCATCAACACAGACATTTTTGAGGCCCAGTTAGGATAAAAGCAGTTTGTCTGGGACACCTGAATGTCTCCTTCTCAGTGACAGTACCCCTTGCCATAGTTAATGTCATTCTTTCTAGGGTTTTAAAGCACTTTTAAGTTATCTTTATTATAGTATGTACTGTTGCATTATGCTTCATATTTCCATGACATCTTCCCCATTAGACTGTGAACTCAGCAAAGGGATATTTCCTTACTCCTGCCATACACTAGGTGTCCAATAAACATTGAACTGAGTGTAGAATAATGCCTATAACCAAGAATCATTCATGTTTCAAGGTAATTGTTCAGCCTAAAAATGAATCGTGAGTTTTATTTTAATTTAGACATACTAAAAAAAGTACATTTTTTCTTTGATCTTTTCCATTTAGAAAATTTTCATTCTATTTACAAAATAAATGTAATCTTTTTTTTTTTTGAGACGGAGTCTTGCTCTGTCGCCCGGGCTGGAGTGCAGTGGCCCGATCTCAGCTCACTGCAAGCTCCACCTCCCGGGTTTACGCCATTCTCCTGCCTCAGCCTCCCGAGTAGCTGGGACTGCAGGCGCCCGCCACCTTGCCTGGCTAGTTTTTTGTGTTTTTTAGTAGAGACGGGGTTTCACCATGTTAGCCAGGATGGTCTCGATCTCCTGACCTCGTGATCCGCCCGTCTCGGCCTCCCAAAGTGCTGGGATTACAGGCTTGAGCCACCGCGCCCGGCCTAATAAATGTAATCTTTAAAAAGTTTCCGCCAAACAAGATAAATGGAAAATCCAGACAACAGCTACATTCAAGAGCCCTTATTTATTTTATTAATTACTCAATTTTTCTTAACCAGGACTGTTTTCAAAATATAAGTGGTGCATGCATACCCCCTAGTGGGGAATCTATTCAGCAATGCAAATTCCACAGAGGCAACTTTCATGGAAAGTTTTTATCAATGAACAAATTTGACATTGTCAGCTTCCAATCCTTCCTGAAAGATTTCTAATGAGAAGAAAATTTAAATTCCTCAATTAAAAAATTGATTAAAGTAGCAACAACTCATTGAGTCAACATTAATTAAGGAGTGTCTAATGCAAACCAGGTATTGTTTTAGGAGCTCTGTTTTAAAAGGACACATTAAGTTTGAGATACTATTGGATTATTCAAGTGGAGATGTCAGCTGTGCAGATACAATTTCAGGGGAAAATCTCCCAAGAGGAAAAGTAGTTACAGAAGAGTCCTGAGGATTTAACCGTGGGATGCACCAACATCCGGAGATCTTGGAGAGGAAAAGAAACCAACAAAGACTGAGAATGAGGGGGCAGTCAGGCAGGAGAAGAACTAAGAGAAATTGGATATTTAAAGTCAAGGGAAGAAAATGTTTCAAGGGGGGTAGAAATTGACTGAATTAAGTGCAAAGTAAGGCAAGAACTGTTTCAGTGGAATGGTAGGGTAAAGCAGATTGGAATGGATTCAAGAGATCGAAAGAGAGAACATGGCAATTCAGAAGGTGGACAACTTTTGGAGTAGTTTTACTCAAAAGGGTAACCAGTAATTTGGGCAAAATCTAGAGATATTTGTGGTATTTCAAGATAATCAAAACAGAAGTAAGGCTTTCATTGAAGTAGTGATAGGATACATCTTGTTCTATAGTTTCTTTAGAATTTTATGATTCCTTCTATATTCAACAAAATGATATCTTAATGTAAAATTACCATCACGGTCATATCCAATATCTAGGAAAAACTATGCCTAATCCATTATTTTATTTTATTTGTTGAGACTTTTTTTTCTCGAGATGGAGTCTCACTCTGTCGCCCAGGTGGGAGTACAGTGGCGCAATCTTGGCTCACTGAAACCTTTGCCTCCCGGGCTCAAGCACCTCTCCCTGCCTCTGCCTCTTGAGATGCTGGGATTACAGGCCCCTGCCACCACACCTGGCTAATTTTTGTATCTGTAAGTAGAGACTGGGTTTCGCCATGTTGGCCAGGCTGGTCTTGAACCACTGACCTCAGGTGATCCACCTGCCTTGACCTCCCAAAGTGCTGGTATTACAAGTGTGGTATTACAAGCCACCGCACCCAGCCTGATCCATTCTTTTAGTCATTCAATAACCATGTCCTAGCTACATATTAATAGGCACTGTGCTAAGTGCTGGTGTCGATAAATAAGGCAGGTTCTCTGCTCTGCAGATGTTCATTGGTAGAAGAGACAGACAAGTAAATAATTACAGTACAATGTGCAAGTCTCCTAATATAGGTATGAACCAAAGGTATGAGAGCCCAGAGGAAAGAGATATTAGCTCTGCTTCGAAAGACCAAAGAATTCACAGAGCTAACATATCAGCTCAAGTAGAAACTTCATTAGAAGACTGGAGGAAAGGAGAATGCAATGCTGACAGGGTCCATAAACACATGGAAGACTTGCCATAGTGGTGGAAAATGGCAAGGGTAGACTTGTTGGGGCAGATCATAAAGAAACCTGTGTGCCATGCAAGGTAGGTATGAGTTTTACTCTGCGCAAGAAGGGTCACATTATTTTTCTAAAATAAGTTGTTGACTGACACTAATTGTTCAATAACACATTTAAATGTTTTTCCAAGTACTTAAAAATCTAAAAATGATTCTTAGCTTGCAAGGCATACAAAAACAGGTGGCAGACCAGATTTCACCCATGGACTATAGTTTGCTAATCTCCAATTTAGACTAACTACTGGCAAGATATTTGTAAAATTCTAGTGTTCCAATATTATCATTTTAAGTTCTCAATACAATGCACTGCTGTTCAAAAATTTCCTTTTGTAATTTTTATTCACACTAGCAGTAGCAATTGAAAAAGGCAAATTAAGCAATATTATCATCAAGTTTAAGGGTTTAAATCAGAGTGTCTTTTTTGAATCACAGTCTTCAACTTCACAATTTGGTGCTGCAATATAGGGTTATTCCATAATTTTCATATCTGGAAACCAGTTTCAGTGCAAAAAAATGGGCTAGATCATTCCTACCTAGATGAGCTTCCCAAAGATATAATTTTGTTATATATGAATAAATCTGTTTGTATGCTTTTTTTAAGGGACAGGGGTTATATCATCAATCACAAGAACCAAATCTTTGATTCAGCCATCACTGGTGAGCCAAGATGGATATTTTAACCTTGATGACATTAATAAGTAAATTTCTTTCAGCAGCTCAAAATTGAGTTCTCAACATCCCCTATAGCTATTTGGGGCATGAACTGTGTGTGGCCCATGGTTAATGCCTTAGCTATTATTTGTATGGCTTTTAAATTTAGAGCTCAAAGTGGTTTCCTGTTAATGGTACAATAAATTGGCTTAAATTCTGTGTCTTGACAAAATCTTGTCACATCGTGCTTATATTTCATAAGTCTGATGGTAACACTGACCCCTACTGGAGTCCCATCTGTAGCCATGGTTACCAATTCTGAAAAGTGTACTTTAAAATTCTAAAAAAAAACCCTCTTCTCCATACACAAAAATAAGCTACTTCCTAATGTGCCTTTTTGAAGCACCATTTCCAAAAAAAAATTTTTAGTCATTTCAAAATACTCTCCAACACAAATAGCTTTTAGGTTTCTATACACTTATCAGCTGCAATGAAAAAATGCCAGAAATAACTTAGGTTTTTTCATATAACTTGTCTTGCAAGCTCTAAGCCATATTTACAACATACTGAGCAGTAAAAGCTACAGATATTACATTTGTAAATGTTAGTTTCTGTTTAGGACTTGTGCTTTCTTTTGCTTCCAATAAACTTTCTTTTTAAACTTGCCTTTTATGCAAAGTTTTTGTTGCCTGAGCAGTTTTTTTTTTTTTTCACTTAATATGCAACAATTTCTAGACAGTATCACCATGAAAGTTAATTTTATGTTTCAATTTGACTGGGCCATGAGGTGCACAGATATTTGGTCAATCATTATTCTGGGTTTGTTTGTGAGCATGTTTCTGGAGGAGATTGACATTTGAATAGGTAGACTGAGAAAAGCTGATTGTCCTCCCTAATATGAGTGGGCCTCATCCAATCAGTTGAAGGCCTGAACAAAAAGCTGTCTGTCTCCTGAGAAAGGGAAGATTCCTTTTGCCTGACTACCTTTGATCTGGAACATCAGCTTTTCCCTGCCTTTGGACTCAAATTGAAATGTCAGCTCTTTCTTGAGCCAGCCTACCTGGAACTACACCATCAGCAATCCCGGTTCTCAGGCCTGTAGACTCAGACCGGAACTATGCCATCAGCTGCCTTGGATCTCCTGCTTGCTGACTGCAGATCTTAGGACTTGTCAGCCTCCATAATCACTTAAGTTAATTCCTTAAAATAAGTCTCTCTCTCTTGCTGTCACTTTACACACACACACACACACATACGTTGATTCCTTTTCTCTGGAGAATCCTCATACCATCATTTATTCTATTTGTATTTTTAAAATCCTGTTGAAATTTCAGTCCTCTTCTTTACATTTATTAAGTCTATCATCATGCATCTTTTCCCTATACCAGTCATAGTTCTTCCTTTGATTTCTTTCATAATGGCTCCTGAAAATGTATTTTTTAAAAAATCAGGCACACTGTGCATCTTAAAGAGGTAGGACTACCTTTATTTTCACAATCGAGCATGTTCTTATGCTAATTTTTGTAAATATAAGCCTACATCTGTCTCATTTTCCAATTTTTAATAGAAACATGGGTATAAAACATATTTCACTTTCATTTAACTGCACTTGAAAACTAATATTGCGAGCAGGGGCAGATTACCCCAGCACAGAAAGTGGACAAATTTTTATGATATCAGGTCAGTAACGAGTTTCTGGGGGAAGGTAAGAAGATGAGGAAGGAATTACTGTAAGCTGTGAGCAGCTCCCTGGATTGGTGATGTCCTATGGAGTGCCACTAGAGTTCTAGGTTTAGCAATTAACCCCTCTGATCTGCTTTATGAGGGCTTCTGGGAAAGGCTGGGCAGATGGTTCACTGCACAGACTTCCCAGATATGTAATGAATAGGGCAACTGTATTGTCAGCCTGGAGTTAAGGCATTTTTTAATCTCCCAAGAGCTCCTATAAGTGTCCCATCATGTGGGACATAGAGGATGGTTCTGTTTCAGTTGCTGATGTATCATACTAGTGCACCATGTGCATAGTTCAGTGAATTTCTGGCCATGTGATTAAATAATACATCCAACAGTGCTACAATTCTGTTGATGTGGGAACGAAGTCAAACAAGAGGCCATGAGTTCATTTATTCAATCAGTTACTTTTGGCTGAGTACCACCTCTTTTATGCCAGCTATGGATATACTCTCAACACCCTAGATCTCTGCCTCATGTATGTTCCTCTTCCACTTTCATGTGTCAAAATTTAATTCAAGCATTACTTCCTCAAGGAAACTGCCCTTTTTCCTCTTAGGATCTCCCAAACTTACCCCCTCAATTTGGGAGATAAATCTCTGCTTTGTGCTCCCAATACATCTGGCTGAATCATTTTATAATATGGATTTCTTGCCTGGCTCCCCCTCAGCCTTAAGCTGCAAGAGGACAGGTTTGGGTGGAGCATTTTTCAGTTCACTCAGGAGGGGTGAATGAAATAAAAGTAGGATAAGGCCAAAGTCTAATCAAGCACACACCCAAGCCCACACACAGCCCAAAAGAGAGAGCTCTTCTGGGAGGATGAGAAGGGCCCAATGATTGCGTTGGATGTGAAAAATCATCCTCTTTTTCTAGGCTTCCCGCAGAGGAAGAAATGACTCGAGCCATCCTATCTCAGCCCAGGACTTCTACTTGATATAATGGAAATAGCAATATCTCTCTCATTGGCTATTACAAGAATCAAATCAGATAACTGATGTAAAATGCTTAACATAATTATACAATACTTTTTTAAAAAAAAAAACAGAGTTTCCCTCTTGTTGCCCAAGCTGGAGTGCAATGGTGCAATCTCTGCTCACTTCAACCTCTGCCTCCCAGGTTCAAGAAATTCTCCTGCCTCAGCCTCCCAAGCAGCTGGGATTTTTAAGAGACAGGTCTCATTCTGTCACCCACACCGGGGTGCAGTGGTGCAATCCATAGCTCATTGTATAATAACATCGAACTCCTGGGCTCAAGGGATCCTCCCACCTCAGCCTCCCAAGTAGTTCCGACTACAGGTGTGTGCCACCACTTCTGGCTAATTTTTTTTTTATTTTTTGTAAAGACAGGGTCTCACTTTGTTGCCCACGCTAGTCTTGAACTGCCTGCGATTCTCCTGCCTCAGCCTCCCAAAGTGCTGGGATTACAGGTGTGAGTCACTGCTCCCAGTCTTATACAGTACTATCATCTTCCAGTCAGAAATGTCTATGGTCTTCTTCAAGCTGCAGATTCTTGCTGCCACAGCCATCTCTTCAGGTCAACTTCTGACCCCTCTTCCCTATTCATCTCCCCTATTCTGTCTTGTCCTTTTCTTCTTCCCACTTCTCTCTCCCCTCTTCCACTTCTTTCCTTTCCTTCCTTCTCCCTTCCTACTTCTCCTTTCCTCCACTCTCCTTCTCTCCTCTCCAGTCTCCCTTCTCTTCTTTTCTCTTCTTCTCCTCCCCCCTCCCAACAACTCTAGTCTCTGCTTGCTTTGCTCAGGAAGCAGTACACTAGGCAAGAACTGAAACAAATTGCCTCTTTCCACATGTAGTTCTACCACTACTGATGCCTTAGATTTCTCAGATATAAAAATGAATATTGATTTTAGAAATAAAATAACAAAAAGTAAAAAACAGTACTTCTGCAAGTCTAGATCTGAAAACAGTAATAAAACAAAAATAAAAAACAGCACTTAACACACAGCTGCTTTGAAAATAAGATACATACATAAGTACTTAGCAAGTTTGCTGACCCTCAGTATAGTGCTAAATACTGATTGTTATCTATTCCTATTCTTTCTTACCTTTTCTATTCCTCTTCACCTAGGCTTAGGGTGCAAAGAAGAAAAGAAGTGTATATGGTACAGTCCACAGCAAAAGTTCTGTGGCTTTCAAAGAAGCCCACTTTAGTCTCATACTAGCATCAGATAATTAAACCATCTCCCATCCAAAGCAATTAGGCAAGAAAAAGAAGTAAAAGGCATCCAAATTGGAAAGGAGGAACTCAAATCATTCCTGTTTGCAGACAACATGATCTTATACATGGAAAACCCTAAAGGCTCCACCAAAAAACTCCACCATTTAAAACTAGCAAGTAAATTCAGTGAAGTTGCATGATACAAAATTGACATACAAAAAATCAGTAGCATTCTGTATGCCAATAGCAAACTATCTTAAAAAATCAAGAAAACAATTCCATTTACAATAGCTACAAAAAGTATACCTAGGAATAAACTTAACCAAGAAGGTGAAAGATCTCTACAATAAAAACTATAAAATATTAAGGAAATAAAGATGACACAAATAAGTGGAAAGATATCCCATGTTCATGAACTGAAATAATTAATATTGGTGAAGTAGACATTCTATCCAGAATGATCTACAGATTCCATGCAATCCCTATCAAAATACCAATGACATTCCTCACAGAAATATCTTTTAAAATCCTGAAGTTTGTGTGAAACCACAAAAGTCCTCAAACAACAAGAGCAGTCCTGAGCAAAAAGAGCAAAACTGGGGACATCACAAAGCCTGAGTTAAAAATATGCTGCAAAGCTATAGTACCCAAAACAGCACGGTACTAGCAGAAAAACAGACACATAGACAAGTGATGTAACAGAATAGAGAGACCAGAAATAAATCAATGCACCTATAGCCAACTGATTTTTTTTAAAACAGATGCCCAAAACACACACTGGGGAATAGACAGTCTCTTTAATGAGTCATGCTGGGAAATTGGATATTCACATGCAGAAGAATGAGACTAGACCCCTACCCCTCATCATATTAAAAAATCAACTCCAAACAGATCAAAGGCTTAAATGTAGGAACTGAAACTATAACACTACTATAAGAAAACAGAAGTGCTTCATGACAAGCATTGGGCTGGACAAATATTTTTTAAATAACACTTCAAAAGCACAGTCAGCAAAAGCAAAAATAGACAAATGGGATTAAATCAAACTGAAAAGTCTGCACAACAAAGGAAAACTTTAACAGTGTGAACAGACAATGAAGATATTTGGAAACTATGCATCTTACAAGGGCTTAATATCCAGAATATATAAGGAACTGAAATAACAACAACAAAAAAGCTAAAATAAATAACTCATGAAAAATGGGCAACTTGGCCAGGCATGATGGCTCACACCTGTAATATCAGCACTTCAGGAGGCTGAGGTGGGAGGATTACTTGAGGCCAGGAGTTTAAGACCAGTCTCAGCAACATAGCAAGACTATTGCTATAAAAGGAAGTTTTAAAAATTATCTGGGCATGCATATAGCCAAGACAATCCTAAGCGAAAAAAGCAAAGCTAGAGACATCACTCTACCCAACCTCAAACTATACTATAAGGCTACAGTAACCAAAACAGCATGGTATTGGTACAAAAGCAGACATGCAGACCAACAGAACAGAATAGAGATCTCAGAAATAAGACTGCACATCTACAACCATCTGATCTTTGAGAAACCTGACAAAAGCAAGCAATAGGGAAAGAATTCCCTATTTAATGAATAGTGCTAGGAAAACTGGCTAGCCATACGCAGAAAATTGAAACTGGATCCCTTCCTTACACCTCACACAAAAATTAACTCGCTTGTTTGTTTGTTTGTTTATTAAAATTAACTCATTTGGATTAAAGACTTAAATGTAAAAAGCAAAACTATAAAAACCCTAGAAGAAAATCTAGGCAATACCATTCAGGACATAGACACAGGCAAAGATTTCATGATGAAAACGTCAAAAGCAATTGCAACAAAAGCAAACATTGACAAATGGTATCTAATTAAACTAAAGAGTTTATGCACAGCAAAAGAAACTATTATCAGAGTGAACAGGCAACCTACAGAATGGGAGAAAATTTTTGCAGTCTATTCATCTAACAAAGGTCTGATATCCAGAATCCACAAGGAGCTTAAACAAATTTTGTAAGAAAAAACCCCATTAGAAAGTGAGCAAAGGACATGAAAAGACACTTCTCAATAGAAGACATTCATGCAGCCAACAAATGTATGAAAAAAAGTTCAACATCATGGATCATTAGAGAAATGCAAATCAAAACCACAGTGAGATACCATCTCATGACAGTCAGAATGGTAATTACTAAAAAGTCAGGAAACAACAGGTGCTCGTGAGGCTGAGGAGAAATAGGAAGGCTTTTACACTGTTGGTGGAATGTAAATTAGTTCAACCATTGTGGAAGAAAATGTGGCGATTCCTCAAAGACCTATAAGCAGAAATACCATTTGACCCAGCAGTCCCATTACTGGGTATAAACCCAAAGGAATATAAAGCATTCTATTAAAAAGATACATGCATACATATGTTCATTGCAGCACTATTCACTATAGCAAAGCCATGAAATCAACCCAAATGCCCATCAATGATAGACTGGATAAACAAAATGTGGTACATATACACCACAGGATACTATGCAGCCATAAAATGTAATGTGATCATGTTCTTTGCAGGGACATGAATGGAGCTGCAAGCCATTATCCTCAGCAAACTAACACAGGAACAGAAAACTAAATACTGCGTGTTCTCACTTATAAGTGGGAGCTAAACAATGAGAACACATGGACCAGGGAGGGAAACAACACACACTGGGAACTGTTGGAGTTGCAGGGGGAGGAAGAGCATCAGGATAAATAGCTAATGCATGCTGGGCTTAATACCTAAGTGATGGGTTGATAAGACTTTAATAGGCATTTCTCAAAAGAAGTTATACAAATGGCCAACAGGTATATGAAAAGATCAAAAAATCATCAGCCTCACTAATCATAAAGGAAATGCAAATCAAAACCACAATGAGATACCACCTCACTCCAGTTACAATGACTATTATCAAAACAATAAATGAAAATAAGTGTTGGTGAGGATGTAGAGAAAAAGGACCACTTACTGTTGGTAGAAATGTAAACTAGTATAGCCATTATGAAAAACAGTAGATGTTCCTCAAAAAATTAAAAATAGAACTATCATATAACCTGAAAGTTGCACTACTGGGTATATAATCCAAAGAGAGTGAAATCAGTATGTCAAAGAGATATCTGCACTCCATGTTTACTGCAACGCTATTCACAATAGCCAATATTTGGAATCAACCTACATATCTGACAACGAATGAATGGATAAAGAAAATGTGGTATACACATAATGACATACTATTAAGCCATTTAAAAAGTATGAAATCCTGTCATTTGGGATAACATGGATGACACTATCTTAAGTGAAATAAGCTAGACACAGAAAGACAAATACTGCATAATCCCACTCGTATGTGAAATCTGAAAAAAAATAATTTGATAGAAGTCTAGAAAGTAAATAGTAGAACAGTGGTTAACAGACTAGGGATTGGGGGAGGGAGGATGGAGAGAGGTTGCTCAACAGGTACAAAGATAGGAGGAATAAGTTCTGATGTTGTATTGCACAGAAGGTGACTATGGTCAACAGTAAGGTATTGTTTATGTATCACAAAACAGCTAGAAGAGAGTTTTTTTAATGTTATCACCAAAAATACATGAGGTGATGACTATGCTAATTACCTTGATTTGTTCATTATACAACATATACATATATCAGAACATGAAATTGTACCCTATAAATACATATAATTACAATGTGTCAACTAAAAATGAAAAAATAATTGAACTATCACCTTATTCACCTTCGCCACACATTGGTCATATTTCTGACTAATCTAGATTGTTATAGTCATAGGTGAAGATGCCGGGGTGACCCTGCAAAATTAACACTCGATATTCTCATGAAAAACAAAGGGTTTGGTTCATATGACCTTATTCTATTTGCAGAAGTAGTATTCTCTTCTACTCCTACTTAGGAAATATCAAGTACTGGAAAAAGCAAAATATCTCTTCTTACAAAAGTTAACCAAGAAGAGAATTGCATGCTACTGCATGGAACAGATCCCTCCTCCCTTCTGAGAACGACAAGAAAATCGCATAAAGGAGTACTAGTTAAGGTGTAGTCCATAGACGAGAGACTGTCTGTGAATTGTTTGTGATCAATAAATAGAGAAATTGATGGGTGGGGCACGGGGGTGGGCGCGTGTGAATCACAGCTAGGAGAGAGGACTGCTTGCGTTAGAGTCCATCCTGGTCAATAACGAGGTGCTCTCTCTAAAAACAAAACAAAACGAAACGAAAACTCAGCAGGCCACCAACCGGGACACTCCTCAGGTCAAATGACCGAGCCTCTAATTCTGTGATTGTTGTTGCTGTGCTCACGTTATTAAAACAAACAAACAAAAAGTGAAGATGTTTAGAACGTTTACAGTACTTTGGCATTGTCCTGATATCCGAGCTCCTGATCAGCAGACTCTATTCAGCCAGGTATAGGGCAGTTCGAGTGTTGTCAAATTTGTGATTCCCATGAGGGCAGGCTGCTTACCGGTGATGCATAAAGGACCACATCCTGGTTCGCGAAGAATTTGGAGGTAGGGGAGAAGGAGGGAGAAACTGGTCCTTTATCACAGGTGGATTGAGAGCACTGATGTAAACTATCGTCACACTTTTGTAGTATAATTTGCTATTAATCCTCAATAGATCACTTACACTAAGTCGGAAAAAGGTGGAAACACCAAATATGTGGGATATGCGTCACCTTGTACATTTCTGAGATGGAAAAGTGTAAAACATCTCAATTTTGCACCTCCCTTTTCAAACGTGTCTTTGGCTAAATCAATGTTGGCTGTAACCGCTCGTCCTCGAGCGAACCCTGCCATCTGGTGGTTGAAGGTGTTGACTGCAACAGAGATTAGCGGTCATTGACATCAACACTTCTGATTGGGTAAAAGGACCCTCGTCTTGGGGTAGTTCTCTTTTGAAGTCCTAGAGTCAGTCATACACAAATGCCTTCTTCCCGGAAAGTCCATTGTAAACAACGGAAAGGACTTTAGGGAAAGGAAAGGAAAACGTGTTCTTTAGGACTCTTTAAATAGCATTCACCCATTAGCAGAATTCTCTGATTCATGAGCAGCGCTAAATAGATACCGTGTGCGTGAATGTTGAACGAATTCATTTCTACACTATTTTACAGGAGTACTGAATAGTGGGGAATTGGAACCCCTCCAGGGGGAACCAAACATTGTCATTCAGAAGAAGACAAAGAGGGACTGAAATGAAGCTGTTGATTTCAACACAAATTCTGGTGGTAGTTGAAGGCAAAGTAAGTTTCTCCGAATCCCTAGTCAACTGGAGGTAGAGACGGACTGCGCAGGTTAACTACAGCTCCCAGAATGCCTGAGGGGCGGGCTCAGCGGCTGCGTAGACTGTCGCGCGCGGGCGGTCATGGGACTTCAGCATGGCGGTGTTTGCAGATTTGGATGTGCGAGCGGGTTCTGACCTGAAGGCTCTGCGCGGACTTGTGGAGACAGCGGCTCATCGTGAGTTGCCCCGGCTTCGCGGGCCGCAGCGCCTGCCCAACCTCATGCCACCCTGACCATCGGGCCCCTCTCGGGAGGAACTGTTTCCTGATGGGTCTCGGTCAGGTCTTCCAGAGTCTCTGGGATGTCCCTGGAATGTCCCTGGAGGCTGATGTCCGCCAAGGTGTTGGTCTGATTCCTAGCGCGGGAAACTCGACGGTTCTGGGGGTTGTTACCTGGTTCAGCTCCTTTCCTGCAATGAGGGAACTGAGGCCCAACGAGGGCGAGGGATTCGCGTAGGGGCCTACAGCTGGTAGATGACAGAAACCGGAGCTGGACTCCAAGTGTACAATCTTCTAAGCTTGTAAGTTACTATCAGCCCTTCCTGACTCTCACGACAGTGTCTAAACAAATGCTAGAATTTGGGGGCACGGACAGGAAGCGCCGTGGAGGCTCGGATAAGGAGGAGGACGTGGGAGTGTTGGAACAGTATTATCCGGACAGAGAGAGGGTAGGTGGGGGCAGAGGACATACCCGGCGGAGTGGAGGTGGAGGAGGAGGACAGCATGGCCCAAATCGAAGGGAGGCGAAATCCTTGAGAGACTAGAACGTGTTTTAACTATTGGAGTTAGTCGTGGGTTCTGTATTCCTTAGACTGTGAAGTGTGGGGATAGAGATATTAAAAAGAATCAAGAGGTTCGTGCAGTAACATCTGCTCTTCAGAGACAGTTTTCAGCTCATTGTGAGTTCTGATTACTGATCCTGTTCAGAGGTGGTGCTAGAAGTGACAACCACTTCTTGGCAAAATGAATCACACCATTTTTTAAATTGTCCTCTTTATGAAGTATCCTTGGCGAAATGACTTTGCCTTTCCACTGCTGCCACTAAATGAATGTTATCTCTGTGATACTTTACTCATCAGCACGAAGAGGAAAGTAGACAAGATGATCTGGGCCATTTAGTGCTAATGTTCTTTGATCCTGTAAAATAAATTTTCCTGGGTGTAGCTCGTCGCAATTATTATCTCCTCAATGAGGCTTTTCCTGATGCCATCCCATTTTTAAATAAATCATGAGCTTCTTAAGAGAATTGCCATGTCTTATCCTTTTATTTACTGTGCTTAACATACTCACTTTGCAAGCACTAGTGCATGGCAGTTACTCAGTTAATGCTTGTGGAATAAACTGAACACATTAAAAAAAATTAATACAAAAAAGAAAAGTTATAAGGATTTCTTTAGAGAATTTCCCCCAGTTTAAAATACACTTGAAAGAGATGTGGTAATTATGTACATTGTTAGTGGTTTTTTTTAATAAATTAAATGGAATTCATGGCATATGACAAAGTTGCCTCAACTTACAAGTCAGACAAAGGACTGCTATTTGATGAGTCTGGAAATAAATAGTGGACATTTTCAAAGAATAGGGAAGACAGAGCCCTCGTTCTTAGTTTCTGATGTGATATAAGAAACCAATAATAAGCTTCAGAAATACACTGCGTAAATTAAAATACCTTGAAGCCTAATTAGGGAAGTAAGTACTCCTAAGCTGCCAGATGAGGAGTAGTCTAGGAAAAAGTTTTGTGGAGAAACAGATCCTAGTTGACATTTCTGTAGAATGGTAGGGACATTGTTTAGTAGCCAAAAGGATATCCCAAATGGGTATAACAAGGAAGTTTAGAGCAGATTTGGGAGTGTGGTAAAGAAGAATAGGGAGAAGGTGTGACTGGTTGATTTGACTAACTGGGTGCAAGGTGAAGCCCAAGGTACAGGCATACATGTGATTTTTTTGTTTTTAAGGGTGACTTTCTCCAGGGAGGCTTTTGTGACCCCTATACCAGGTTTCATTGTGCTATATACTTCCATAGAAAACTTACTTTTTAAAAAAAATGTATTTATATGTAATGACTTGCTTAATTGCCTTATTTGCCTTAGTTCTCCAACAGACTGGGCTGTAAATTTCTTGTGGAGAAGGATTGTATTATTTATCCTGTATGCTCAACACCAGTTTAGGGCTTGTCAAGTAATGGATGCTCAGTAAATACTTGAGGGAGGAAGGGAAGAAGGAAGTTGGACAAACTGTTGAAAGTTTGGCATTGATATGTATTTTAATATTAATATCCTTTCATCCCCATTGGTATTTTTAAAAATTAAAGATGAGAATCATGATTTAGATTTTTTTTTTTTTGGTAGCCCAAATGTCCATAACAGTGCTAACTGATGAGGATAACAAAGCAAGCCCTTGACCTCAAGGAGCTCCCAGTCTGTTGATGTTGTGCAGCTTCAAATGGGAAGTGGGCGGCAGTGGTGTGAGGGAGTCATCACTCCATTTCTCCCTAGGAAAGGAGTCTCTGAAGGAAGTAGAAGGACAAAAAGCAAAAGAATGAGAATAAAAGTGACAGTGATAAAGTAGGAATTTGATGGGTTGAAAAGGAATACAGGGACATGAAAGAGAATGACAGTTGAAAAGGAGAAGCACAAAGTTAAGAGTCTTTAGTATCATTTTAATAATAATTCATAATGGTTAAACAAAGACCTATGTGCCAGGCACTGTTCTCAAACACCTCGTGTGTATTATTTCATTTAAATTTCATGACAGGTGTATGAAGTAAGTGTTGTTATTTTCACTATTTGACAGATGAAGAACCTGAAACTTCACATTAAGTAACTTGTAAGTGGTAGTGCGTAGACTTTAAATCAGGCAGACTGACACTAGAGTTCACATTCATAACCACTCCTTAAATGGCCTCCTACTCTTGACCTCTAGAGTCAGGATGGACCTGTGTTACAGGAAGGAGAGGTTGTTATATTTAACGAAAGTATTCAATTTTTCTTTTTCAGTTGGCTATTCAGTTGTTGCTATCAATCATATTGTTGACTTTAAGGAAAAGAAACAGGTAAAGTAATATTTCTGAAGTTAATAAGTTCCTAAATAAGTATTTGTAATTCTGTTTATATTGGTAATTTGGAAGCTACAGATTAGAATATTTCTTAAATGCACCCCTTTGTGCACTATTCCTTTTCTATTTTTATATGTTAACAGTTGAACTGATGCATATTTATATAAACAGTGAAGATTTTTGTGAGATGCTATGATATAGTGTTCAGGATTCCTAAAGTTGATTTGAAATTAAGTTACTTTCACTGTTCAAAAAGTGCATTGTTATTGGCTGGACTGTACTTAAAATATTTATTTTATTGTCGTGGACTTATTAACTAATTTCTCTCTTAAACATTACTAATAAGTATGTATATTTCTCTTCAGGCCAACAACTGTATCCTGTAGATTATTTCCGTCTAAAAATTAGTTTTCATTCTTCCTATTCACTGATGTTTACAGTTGCTTCTCTGTTTAGCTTTCTTTTTAAAAATAATTTTAAAAAGTCTTTTTGAATACCAGAAATCACCTTGCTTTCTTTTAAAAATAAGTGCATATTTTTTTCTGAGAACCCCTCATAATTTTTCCATTATGCCTTGTGCTATTGATGTATTCAATCTGCGGTAACTATTTATCATTTGTTGTAGGAAATTGAAAAACCAATAGCTGTTTCTGAACTCTTCACAACTTTGCCGATTGTACAGGTAGGTGTTTTGTTGCTTAAGAAGCATAATATCTATGTATTCAGTTAAAAGATACCTAATTATGTGTGTATTCTCTAACTTGAGCTGCACCTTACTCTGAGTACCAGTCTTACATTTTCCTCAAGGCTCAGCTCTTCAGGAAACATTCTTTTACTATCAGTTCAATACTGCGTTGATGATCTTCTTTCCTGAAATCCTACAACTTTTAAATTATCTCATTATGTAGTTTAAGATACATACATCCCTTTCTGTGTCTGTATTGTAAATTCATAGAGAACAAGGACTGGGTTTTACTGAGCTTCACTATCCCTTATAGCCAGTACCTTTTAATGAATACTTTCCACTGGTAAACAGGAAAATCAATTGTTGTCTTTTGTGCTTTTTGACATCATGTTTTTTTTTTAAATAGGGAAAATCAAGACCAATTAAAATTTTAACTAGATTGACAATTATTGTCTCGGATCCATCTCACTGCAATGTTTTGGTAAGTTAATTAATTTCTTCTCTCCTTTTGGCCTTGTAAGTTGTATTGATTAATATTGAACAATGTTGCACTTTGTCTTCCCCCTTTTACATTTTCCCTCGACCCCCCAAAACCATGACACCTGCCTGTTCTCCTTGTCCTCAGAATTCACACAGTGTAATATGTCTGTTCTATTTACTCATGGCACATATGTAGTGATACCACAATTAAAGAATCCCTTGGCAACTGTTATTCTGAACTCATGTGCACCAGACTTGAGGTAGGTGCTGGGGGGTATTGCCATGAATAATATGAGCACAATCCTTGAACTTATAAAGCTTAGAGTTTACTTGGCAAGACAAGCACTGAACAAATAATAATTACAAATGTAAGGAATGTTCCAAGGTAAGGAAGTAGTAAATAAAGGATGCTCCGGGAGTATGTAACCTGAGTAAGTTGATATTCAAGCTGGGAGATGGAAGACTCAGTAAATGTTATATAGGTGACAAGCAGGGAGCTGGTGTTCCCAGATAGGATGGATTATGCATAGGTCCTGAAGCTAAGGAAAACATGGTATTTTCTGGGAAGTGAAACCAAACAATAGGGCTAAGCCTAGCGAGCCGGTTACATGGGATGAGGTTAGAGATATAAACTTGGGTGAGGATTCCAAGAGCAGTTGGAAGCCCTTGAAGGTTTTAACTAAGGGAGTGAAATTATGAGGTTTGAATTACAGATAATGGATTAGAGAAAGTTAAGGAGGGGACTTAAGAGGCATCCAGGAGGGAGAATTGAAAGGATTTGTTGGTTAATTGGATGTAGGGTGATTACTCCCTAGGCCTGAGGGAGTGGCCTGAGCAGCCAGGTAGGTAATGGTACCATTTCCTGAGTGGACCATACAAACAAGCAGGTTTGGGGGCATCCTGATGAGTTACTGTGAGAGTTTCAAAAGAGCCTGTCAAAAAAGATGTGCACGATGGCTCACGCCCATAATCCCAACATTTTGGGAGGCCTAGGTGGGCAGATCACTTGAGGTCAGGAGTTAAAGACCAGCCTGGCGAACGTGGTGAAACCCCATCTCTACTAAAAATCCAAAAATTAGCAGGGCGTGGTGGTGGGCACCTGTAATCCCCGCTACTACAGAGTCTGAGGCAGGAGAATCGCTTGAGCCAGAGAGGCAGAAGTTGCAGTGAGATCACACCAGTGCACTCTAACCTGGGCAGCAGAGCCAGACTTCATTTCAAAAAAACAAAAAAAAAAAGATGTGGCCTTCAGAAGAGTGATCCCAATTAAAGATGGTGCTTTGGAAGTGTTCACCTGCAGTGAGTAATTGAAATCATGGGAATGCATGAGACTTCCTGGCCAACGTGCATTGTGGGAAGAAGAAGTTTAGTACAGAGTCCTAAGGAACTTCACTATTTAATGGTATAAAAGAGGATGAGCTAGAATTGGAGACTGAGAAGGGACTACCCTAGAAGTAGAAAGACAACAAGCAAAGGGAAAACAGAAAAGGAAGAATGAAAGGTCAGCAGGGTCACTGTGTAGTCAAGCAGAAAGGCAAAAAAAAAAAAAAAAAAAAGTCAGATTTATTGATATGACAGTCCTTGGCTGCCTTAGCAAAAAACATTTCAATGGATATAATAGAGATGTGAGAAAATACAGACTCTGCTGCTGACTTTGCTTAAGAAATTTGACTCCATAGGAGAATGGGAGGCATAGGGTGGTTGGTGGATAAGAATCTGCTACATAAAGAGATTTTGTTTCTTAAATGAGAGAGGTTTGGGTATGCCTGCTATCAGGGGAGAGAGAAAGTGAGATTCCCTGAGAAGGTGAACTGTTTTATCTCTAGCTGGGATAGACATCTCCATCATAGAATAGACGTAATTAAGGAAAGACCCCCTTTATAACAGTTACTATTGCTAAAGAAATTGTGAAAAACCAACTTTTGGTGTCTTACACACCTGCAAGGCAGCATTCTGGTTCCTTAGGCCCAGGTAGACATAAATGGAGCTGACTTTTGATAGATGTAAAGACTTTCATTTACTCTTGTTACCAGGAACATCTTGGTGGTTCCTTTTTGTATCCTTCACAAGTGGGAGTGGGCAGGTGAAGGAGAGCAAATCCTAGATCCTGGCTATTTCTGAGACCCTGCCCTATCTCAGCACAGGTCTGCCTAGCAGGCCCTCTTGCCTGCTCAAGCACAGCACCAGCTGCTTCTCTTATACCCTCCTAACTTTTATTATACTTTTTACAAAATAAGAGATTGCAAAATTTTAGAAGATGCCAACAAGCAGAGAAGAAATATGACACTTTATTCCATAATTCAGAGATTGTATGTTTGTGTAGAAATATATTTTTTTTCTAGTCTTTTCATATACAGACTCACACAATTTAGGTTTGAAATGAGATTTTCTTTCTTCTCCTTTTTTTTTTTTTTTTTTTTTTGAGACGGAGTCTCACTTTGTTGTCCAGGCTTGAATGCAGTGGCATGAATGTGACTCACTGCAATCTTAACCTATGGGGATCACATGACCCTTCTGCTTCAGGCCCCCCAAGTGTCTAGGACATAAGTGCCTACCACCACACCCAGCTAATTTTGTAATTTTTTTGTAGTGATGGGTTCTCACAATGTTTCCCAGGCTAGTCTCAAACTCCTGGGCTCAAGCAATCCTCCCACGTCGGCCTCCCAAAGTGCTGGGTTTACAGGCATAAGCCATCATGCCTAGCCTAATTTGATTTTTACATCTCAAACACAATGTTTGGTACGTGGTTAAAGTATAACCAATGTAGGAAGGAAGGAGGAGAATGATTAGTGAGATGGATATATGTATCTAAATTCTCATGTGCTTAGGTCTTTTCTGCCAACATACACAGCAAAGCAGAAATATCAGTAGTATATTAGAAGTGTTCCGTGATTGAAATATAAGTGTGAGTCAGTCACTAGACAGAATTTCTTGTGTACAGATTTTGTTATTGTATGATAACATTCTTTTTGTATTCCTAGAGAGCAACTTCTTCAAGGGCCCGGCTCTATGATGTTGTTGCAGTTTTTCCAAAGACAGAAAAGCTTTTTCATGTGAGTAACAAATAAGTAAAAGAAAGTAGTATTTATATGTTATGTAAGAAGTCTGATGTTCTGATTTTGTAGATGACCTGTTTTGACTCATCTGGAAACCTTTAGGATTTGTTATTTATACTTGGAGTTTCTAGAACCCCATAAGGGTATATATAACTGGCATTTGTGTTTTTTGTTTTGTTTTGTTTTATTCATCCTGCTATCATTTGATGGGCTCAGTTTGAAAGAGCCCGTTTTCTTCTGTTTCTTTATCTGCTTCATTCATTCAAAACTTCTCTTAGGTAAGTGTTTCTAAAATCACTTGTTTGTACCTTCTTACCATTTGCTGCTCCTTGGGAGGGAAAGGAGCAAGGTTCTATTATATAGCATAAAAGTTTCCACCTCTGTTTCATATTCCTCCTTTGCATGCTCTGAGGTATAGCCCATATGCCAGCATGATTGTCTCAACTTTTAGTCTTTCAGAAATTCTTCAAAATCAGCCATTTGCTAGCATAATCCCTCTTCTCATCTTGAGAGCCTTTATGAATTGAATTTCTTTTGTACTTTTAAAATGGCCATTTCATTGCCTTTGTAGAAGGGAAAGGAGCTTACCATGTGTGCTTGTTTGTCACCTTGAGACATTTTAATGGGCATTTTAAATGATTACATCAACTGTAATCATTTAAACATCAACTGTAGTGCATTTTACTGTGTAAAATGAGGTATAGCTACTTTTAGAAAGTTCGAAAGTTGCTTTTATCTGGGTTCACTAAAGTGTCCATCTGCCAAAAGTATAAAATGAGGTATAGCTACTTTTAGAAACTTCTGAAAGTTGCCTTTTTCTAGGTTCACTAAAGTGTCCATTGCCAAAAATATAACCACCAAAGGTACTACTCTTTGATTTTTTTTTAAAGACTAATCAAGTGCCCTATTAAGAAGTGGGGAAAGAATAGAACAAGGAATTCAATTTGTAACTGACTGTGAACAGTCAATTAAGATAACTGACTACCTTCAGACCAGCCTGGTGTTTGAGATTTTAATGTTACTTCAGTTTGTTTTTTTTTTTTTTAAGCAAAATGGGTTCTAAAATTGCAGAAAGATGTTTTTGCTAGATGTATCCAGTAGATGGAGCCATTAACTAAGGATGCTAATGTGTGTGGTAAAAATTAATAGTTTTTAAGACATACTATCAATTCTTAATTATTTATATTAACAGAGGGAAACAGCACAAATTATTATGAGTGCCTACTCTTTTTTTTTTTTTTTTTTTGTTACTTACTTTAAAAAATGCAGTTGTAGCCCGGGCACAGTGGCTCATGCCTGTGATCTTAGCACTTTGGGAGGCCAAGGTGGGTGGATCACTTGAGGTCAGGAGTTCAAGACCAGCCTGGCCAATATCGTGAAACCCCGTCTCTACTAAAAATACAAAAATTATCCAGGCATGGTGGGACGCGCTTGTAATCCCAGTTACTTGGGAGACTGAAGCACAAGAATTGCTTGAACCCAGGAGGCAGAGGTTGCAGTGAGCTGAGACTGCGCCACTGCACTCCAGCCTGGGCAACAGAGTAAGACTCTGTCTCAGAAAAAAATTTTTAAATGCAATTATAGATATTCTCAAGAATTTTGTTTTAGTTAAAGGGGTAAGTAGAAGCAAGTGATTTTTAGTCGTAAAATACACCTGTAGAACTTTTTAAAATCAGGCACATTAGTCTTCACCACTGGAGACTCTGGTCCAATAGATTTGGGGTTGATTCTGGGTATTTGTTTTTTCATGTTCTGTAAGAAAGTATAATTCAGTGCTGAAACCACTAGTGTTTAATATAAGGCAGACCATGGGCATTTCCAAATTTGTTAAACAACCAGCAGCAACTTAGTTTTGTTATTAAATAATAGCAACTCAGTTGTGATTTAGAACAAAAGTTGCTGATGTACCAAGCATTTTGTTGTACATTTGGTTTCTGGATTAATTTTGAAGATCATGCAACTTACATTTCCATATCCCTTTACTGATGATTAGAGAAACAAAAGAAGGTATACATTTGTAAAACCTTTTAAAAGCTTTTACATATTTATTTCCTTTAACTTTTATAACAATCCTGTAGGATAATTGGGACAGATATTTATTACTATCCCCATTTTATAGAGGAGAAAACTGAGACTCAGGCTGAGCGATTTGCTCTAAATCTCCCAGCAAGTATGTTCTAAAGATAGGACTTTGGGTTTTAGACTATATTGTAATTTCATATAATAGTTTTATTTGTTTATCTTACTGTTTTTCTCAGACTTAAAGTTTGAATTTGCTGAACACATGCGTGATGATAGTAGATGGGCCTGTCAAAAATACTTTGGAAGACAGAAGAAAGCACAAAGTATCGACTTTACACATATACTCAAAAAGTTATATGAAAATGCAGTTTTAAAAATTGGAACATCTTCCTCTTCTCTATCCAAATATTACCTATTCCTTAAGATTAAATTGAAATTAGAGTTCTCCCTGTTTTCTATAGGAAATCAATTTTAACAGACATTTCTTTTAAAGCTTTTATAAGTATATTGTGGTTTGGAATCAGGTCAAATGCAAGCAGTTTGTTTCTTAAGTTACATTCTATAAGTCATTTTATTTGTTTTGTTTGTAAGTTGATTATCTAGAATTCCAACAGCTATCTATCTCTATAGGTATTATATTCTAAAACTAAGTTAGGTCTCCAAGATGAGTCATCAAGCATTCACACACACAGACACACGTTTATGTCAATAGTATAAAATCTAACCACATTAAATAGCATCATTTCCATAGGACATGACATACCATTATATTTTCTACTCAGAATATCTGGAAGATTTCTCACAGAAACTCCCTCCCCATAACTACTTAAGGAGATAAGGCAGAGGTTAAAGATTTTGAGGGTGTCCATTGGTTAGGGCTCCTCGGAATGTGGGACAGTTGTGGAATATGACACAGAGAGAGAGTTGCATAGAAGCTTCAGGAGCATCTGGACCAATTATTCCCATTTAGGATTTAAAGCAGCTGAGCAGGTTGAGGAGAATTCAGGTTATTTAGTCCAGTGGTGTCTAACCTGCTTTGATTGTGCACCCTATCAGTTTAAAACTTTTTTGAGCCTGCTTCCAAATATATATATGTTTTTTATAAATTATTTGCATCTCTCACTATACCGGTGTGCCTTACAAAAACTGCATACACACAAAACAAATCTTAAGATAGTGAATTAAAAATTTAGTAAATGGGCCAGGCGTGGTGGCTTGCGCCTGTAATCCCACCACTTTGGGAGGCCGAGGCAGGCAGATCATGAGATCGGGAGATCAAGGCCATCCTGGCTAACACGGTGAAACCCCATCTTCACTAAAAATGCAAAAAATTAGCCAGGCGTGGTGGCAGGCGCCTGTAGTCCCAGCTACTCAGGAGGCTGAGACAGGAGAATGATGTGAACCCGGGAGGCGAAGCTTGCAGTGAGCCGAGACCGTGCCACTGCACTCCAACCTGGGCAACAGAGCGAGACTCTGTCTCAAAAAAAAAAAAGTAAATGGAGGCTGGATCCGGTGCCTTGTGCCTGTAGTCCCAGCACTTTGGGAGGCCGAGGCAGGATGACCACTTGAGACCAGGAGTTCGAGACCAGCCTGGGCAACATAGTGAGACCCTGTCTCTATTTTTAAAAAATAAAAGTAAATGGAAATAAAAGTTTTATTTTCTTCCTGCTCCTGAAATTCATGCCTTTCCTTTGCAGAGCACTGTTGTAGAGTATCTTGAGGAAGGGAGTGTCCTGGTGTTTCTTGGAGTATGAGTTCTGGCTCCACTGGCTTTAGAATTACCTGGGATATTTATTAAAATGCGGATCATTAGGCCATACTTAATGAATCAATGGAGGTAGGGCCTGGTTGTCTCCATTTTTGATACATTCTTTAGGGGAGTTTTATACACACTAAAGTTGAGCGCCACTGTTGATGGGCATCTCTCTTTTTCCTTGGTAAGTCTGATTGTCTCTTCACAATTTATCAACCTGATATCTTTGAAAGGGATTCAGGGAGGAATATGGACCCCTGCAGTCCTATTCCTTTTGTGCCATAGAGGCAAAGATGTGTATATACGTGTAAATTGTCATGGGAGTCGCTGGCCAAAAAAAAAAAAAAAAATGGTATGGACAACTGATGTGAATTCATATGTAACCTACCAGTTTTCAGAGAAAACCATGATAAGATTCTTAACCCCAAGGCTCTATTGGGCATAATTTAATCTTTTAAAATGATATAGAAAGCGTTTCATTGTAGTGTGAACATTAACTCTTATTTTGTGGTTATCTAAAAGTATCAATTAGACATTTTGGTTAATAGAAAACTAAATAACAAAATAATTCAATTTGGGGCATTCTAAGGTTGAAGTGTCAGAGGGAGCCATGTGGAGCTGTCCCTTGGAACTAAAAGTTTATGTTAGTTCATGTATTTGCACATACTTAAACCAACATAGAGCCATTGTTTAATTGGCTACTCATATAGGAGAAGGGAAGAAAGGAACAATATGTATGTAAAAAGTAACCTAATTTAGCTTCGTTCTGGGGAGAATGTTTAACAGGCTTTTCAAGAATTAATCAGCTTTTTAAACTGAAGAAACAATTTATATTCATGATGATTAAGTTAAACATTACAAAGGTACTGAAAAGTACGCCTTACTTCCACCTAAAACTCCCTCCCCATTTTTTCCAGAAGCAACCACTCATAATAGTTTTTGTGTATCTTTTTAGAAATATTATTTACCTCATCTTTTTTTCTTTGTTCTCCCCCTTTCTCCTTTCCTCTTTCCTTCCTACGTAACACCATGCTTCTTTTACCTTACAGTTTCTTAGAGGTTGTTCCATAATATCCATTAGAGATGTACATCATTCCCTTTAACGAGTTGGCATATTCTATCATATAAAGGGATCATAATTTATTTAAGTAAAATTGGGGAATGTTTAATTGTGTCTAGTCTTTCATGATTGCTATTGCAATAACTGTCATTTTACTAATGTCCCCTGAGCCTTTGTAGGGTATATAGCTACATAATACATTTCTAGAGTCTCTACACTTATAGAGACTTCTCTATAGAAGACTTCGCTTATACCTACTATATACCTATAAGTAGAATTGCTGGTGTGTGCGTTTAAAATTTTGGTAGCCATTGCTAAAATGTTTTTCAAGACCTTGTACTGATTTAAAGACCTTGTGAGTGCCTGTTTATTCATTCTCATGTCAGCAAGGTAGTACCAAACTTTTTTATCTTTGCCAGTATGATAGATAAAAAATGGTGAACAGAGCTGAATTTGTTTCAGCTATCATTCAGAGCTTTCCTTCACTCTTACTAAATTTTCAATGACTCTTTTATGAGTTGGACAGCTGTGGCAGTTGGGATGGGGCAGATTCTTTATGAGCCAATTATTTCTACCAAAACAACATTGCTTCCCAGGCTTACTAAGTTACTATGACTGTTTTAAAGCTAGCCAGCGTCTGATCTCTACTTGCTTCCTAAAGCCCTGGGGTTGGAGTAGGAGTGACTGAAGTGGGGATTCTGAAGAGAAAGGGCAAGATACGGTATTCCTGTCATTGCTGAAGGTTGACACCAATCCTACAGGTCGTTATTGCTCCCTCTTCTCTGCTCTTCCTTACTCTGCCCTTTCCCCTGGTACGTGCCACTGATGTTGTTTTGTCAGCATAGCCATCCTGGAAGTTTGAATTTGTCTGTCAAACCTGTACACATTAGCATTGTCAGTAAGCTTTATTTTTAATGTAATGTATAACAGCCAAATATTTAATCACTATAAATCAAATAATGGCAGAATCAGAGCCAGGTATATTTCTTCCAGCAGTGTCTTCTGGCTTGCCCTCTACGCTTGTAACCTTTTCCCAGCTTTATTTTTCTTCCCTGATTTTCCATTTATCCTGATTTTCTTATCTGTTTATTTTATCTTGTATGTGGTTTTTATAAGCAGTTTCCAATCTCCTTGAGAAGAAAATGCAGAGTATTACTCAACAAGTCATAGCAAAAATTAAAACAACAGAAAGGGAAATTAAAAGTTGAGAAAATGCATTCATTATCATTTGACTTGTAATAGCTCTGCTTTAACTATTTATGTAGATTCCTTCTATTAGTTTTTGGACAAATGTCATGAGATGCTGTGTTCATACTTCTTTAGCTGCTCGTTAGACTTGATAGGAGCCACAGCCCTGGGACAATTCTTGGCACAGAGTTGCTCAATAAATAGTTTGTGGGATAAATGGACCATGCATACATTCCATTTGGCTTATTTTTTCCTTGGATTTAGAATAGTCAGTTTCTTCTTTCTGGAACAGTCTGAAGTAATCTTCCAGAAACTGAGCCTCACTCCACAAACCATCCTTATGTAGAAGACCATATAAGTTAGAGAGTCTCTAGGCTCTATCTTTTGAGAAAGTCTATGGACATAATCTACTTTTGCTGGATTACAGTTAAACCATTTAAACCCAACCTAAAAGAGTAGCAAAACAGTTGACTTTGTAAAAGGTAAGATGTATTTCAACACAGAACCATCAAAACACCTATGGAGTGAACCATACTTATATTTTATTATATCGGGTTTGACCCTATCTCCCATTCTTACTTGTGCCAATTTTCCTTTTGGCCTTACCTATTTTTTTCTTCTTTACAGATTGCTTGTACACATTTAGATGTGGATTTAGTCTGCATAACTGTAACAGAGAAACTACCATTTTACTTCAAAAGACCTCCTATTAATGTGGTAAGTGTTATACTTTCCATCCTGTATTTGAATCTTAGAAACTTACATTAGCAAATTGGAAAAGAAGCAGAAGAAACCAGTGTTCTTTTTCTTTTTTGAGGCGGAGCCTCGCTCTGTCGCTCGGACTGGAGTGCAGTGGCCGGATCTCAGCTCACTGCAAGCTCCGCCTCCTGGGTTTACGCCATTCTCCTGCCTCAGCCTCCCGAGTAGCTGGGACTACAGGCGCCCGCCACCTCGCCCGGCTAGTTTTTGTATTTTTAGTAGAGTCGGGGTTTCACCGTGATAGCCAGGATGGTTTCGATCTCCTGACCTGTGATCCGCCCATCTCGGCCTCCCAAAGTGCTGGGATTACAGGCTTGAGCCACCGCGCCCGGCCTGAAACCAGTGTTCTTAGAAGGAAAAACAAAGGCTAGGGAATAGGAGGCGGTTTTAGAAAAGAGAATTTTAGTTTTGAAAGCTGAACAAAGGGAGAAAGAAAGTTTAAAATTAAAAATATCCCGCTAATTATTAAGATGTTTTTAAAAGGCTATGGAACCCAAAATTTATGAAGGATATTTCTTAAGAGGATAGCTAATAATCATGGATACTTACAACCTGAACATCGATTATTAAGGGAACAGAGCAGTCAAAAAAGAAGGGGAAGGGAAAAAATAAAAAGCAGAGGATCCTTGAGGCACCAGCAAGCTAAAGAGAGTCAAGAGGGAACAGGGCATGGCATCACATAGACATGGTCTATGCAGAATTAAAATATGTGTTGAAGCATGCTTATTCACAAAGAGCCCGGAGTTACTTTTATATTAACCTAATAGGATGGCCATGTGTTCAGAAAACTTTTTTGTTTCTCCCTCTGCTATAGAATTTTTCTCATTCTCCTTCTACATAGTTTTCTCTTGTTTTCCCATACCCTTCATCTTCCATCTGCCATGCCTTCTTCTAAGTCTTAATTTCCTTCCATTTCCATCATAAGGTAATATTATTTCACACCAGTAACTATTTTAGTAGCATAAGGTCAGCACAGCTGTTAACTATTTGCTTTGCCAATCAGATCCTAGGAAGAGTTGAGATGCTATTTTAGAATAGTGGCTTCCAAAACCCTACTTAGTCTCCTGTTCTCAAAAACTGGTACCCGAGGAGAAAAAAAGAGTTTAGCAAATACAGTCCAAATTACGTATCCAATCCTATCAGAGTCAGAAGATTAATTTTTGTAAGAAGTTTTTCAAAGCAGGATAATTCCCCTGCTCTTTTGCCTCTGTAGAATCATAACTTTCTCAATTTTAAATCTCTTTGGTGCTAAGGCATTGGCTTGAGAATTAGGGGGAGACAATAGGAGGAGAAAATGGAAAATTGGTATGTGAAAATTCAATGTGGCAATAATAATAATTATATTATTATTATTATTATTATTATTATTATTATTAATAGAGACAGGGTCTTACTCTGTTGCCCAGGCTAGAGTACAGTGGCATAATCATAGCTCACTGCAGCCTCAACCTTCTGGGGTCAAGTGATCCTCCTACTTCAGCCTCCTGAGTAATTGGGACTACAGGTGCATGGCACCACACCTGGCTAACTTGTTTATGTTTTGTAAAGTTGGGGTCTCACTGTGTTTCCCAGGCAGGTCTTGAACTCCTGGGCTCAAGCGATCCTCCCACCTCAGCCTCCCAAAGTGCTGAGCTTACAGGCATGAGCCACCACGCCTGACCCACCCAATGTGGAAAAATTTAAGTTAGCTTATGTTCTACCCCTAAAAATATGCTACTCAAACTAAAAATATATAATCATATATTTCAAGGGAAAAACATGAAAGCTCTTTTTGGGTAAATTTTTTTTTGATACAGAGTCTTGCTCTGTCACCCGGGCTAGAGTACAGTGACACGATTTTGGCTCACTGCAACCTCTGCCTCCCGGGTTCAAGCAATTCTCCTGCCCCAGCCTCCTGAGTACCTGAGATTACAGGCACATGCCACCATGTCCGGCTAATTTTTGTATTTTTTTTTTTTTTTAGTAGAGATGGGGTTTCACCATGTTGGCCAGGCTGGTCTCAAATTCCTAACCTTGTGATCTGCCCGCCTCAGCCTCCCCAAATGCTGGTATTACAGGCGTGAGCCACCATGTCCCAGCCTAGGGTAAATATTGACAGTACTAGTGAACATAACAATATAGGCTAAGCTCAAATCATTGGTTCCTTGTGGTGTTGCCAGTACTTATAAATAAATAAGTAAACAGTGAAAAACCCCTGAATCACCACATTTTCGAGTTGGAAATCTATGTTGTGCAGCAGCTCGTTTGTCAAATGTGGGGAAATGAAAAACTGCAAGAAGTCATTCAGCTCTTTAGTCACACAGGATTGGGAAAGTTGTGATTGGTTGTCTGTCAAGATCTCTGATGTGCCCCAGGTACCTATGATAAAATCCACCAATTAATACAATACTCAAGGTTGTGACAACCTTGTTGGCCTCACATATTGTTTCTCTCCAGAGGTAGCAATCTCTGTCTTTAGAAGTTTGCCTAACCTTTTTACCAGCCTCAAACTGCCAATACAGTTTCTATGGAAGTAGCACCCCCAGAGTTGGGCAGTATAGCCACTCAGCAAATTGCTAGTGAACTTAAACTTTTTCACCTTTGTCTTCACCTTAATGAACTAGGAAGGTCATTTTCTAGACGGCTTTGCCTGAATAAGCCCACATATGATACTGTGACCTTGGTTGGGAGGAGCTAGCATGTGATGCTAAGGCCAAGTCCATGGATTGGACAGCAGTGCACAGCACTTAATTCCTCATGTCTCACGACAATGGTAAGATTCCCAGTGGCTGCTTCGGTGAGAGCTTTTAATTGGGGTTTTTAGGAACTTGTATTATTGTTTAAACCAGAGTGTGAGCTTCTAGAGAACACTAGCTGTGTCATGGTCCTTTTTTAAGTACTTCACTGTCTTGCCTATAATGAGTCCTCCTTACAGTTTGTTGAGTGAATAAGTACATGTTGAGCTTAGCATCTCAGGGTATAGCATAGGGGATGTGGCCAAATTCTGCTCGTTGTTGGTCACTAGCTGGATGTCCGCATTCAGCAGGAAGTATATACAGTGAGGGAAGTGGGGCAGCGGGGCAACATGAGGAGGACAGTGGCACTCAAGATAGTGACACCAGGACACCCCACCCCCTGATTCCATTGGGAAGTTCAGGAAAGCTACTTTTGTTTGATGGGCATTTTTGGCTTAATTCCTACATTTTTCAATTTAAGAATTCTGAAAAGTAAAAAATTTTGCCAAGTTAGAAGGATATGCAGTTTAACACAGTGTCTGCTTTAAAAAAAATCTGGTGTGAACATTTTACATATGTTGTTTAATAAAAACTAGATGATGGAGTGGAAAGAAAGGCTGCACAAGATTATTTTTAGTCTTCATCTAGTAGAGGAGTAGGCTGCACTGTGAATTGGTCAAGAAGCAGAATTTATTCACTGTTAGTCCCTGTTAATTTATTCACCTATTTTTTATTAAAGTGAGAAAGTTGGAAACATACAGCGTCCAGCTTGTTGTTCAGAGTAAATAATAGTTGTGGTATAGGTATATGTGTATTATTTATAACATAATATCCAGTCTGGCTGTGGAGCTGTTTGTCTACACAAAGGGTGGAAATGTATACATTGTGAGAGCACAGAACATGTAGTAAGTAGGTGTGGATAATAGTTCAGTCTTCAGTCTTGGTCCTTGCATGTTCCTTTGGCTTTGAGGATAAACCTGTTTTTGGCCTTGAGAAGTTCATAGATTGGCTTTAAAAGGATCACTTTATAAGGATTACTTTTTTTTTTTTTTTTTTTGAGACGGAGTCTTGCTCTATCACCCAGGATGGAGTGCAGTAGTGTGATCTCGGCTCACTACAGCCTCTGCCTCCTCGGTTCAAGCGATTCTCCTGTCTCAGCCTCCCAAGTATCTGGGATTACAGACGTCCGCCACCATACCTGGCTAATTTTTTTTTATTTTTAGTAAAGATGGGGTTTCATCATATTGGCCAGGCTGATTTTGAACTTCTGACCTCAAGTGATCCACCTGCCTCGGCCCAGATTACTTTAAATTAAGCACAGATCTTAATTTTGTTACGATTTGGGCCCTTTTCTTTGGTTGTGGTGAAAAGCAGTATTAAGAAAGGTCAGTCATTCATATTTTACCAATAGGCCAGACGCCATGTGAGGATCTTCAGCTTGGAAGGTTGGGATTGTGAAGGAGGGCCCAGGAGCTCTAGAGCATACCAAACACTCCATTTGTGTACTTTGCAACTCTTCTCCCTTTTGTCATCTTCACTGCATGCTTAGGGCACCATAATTTCAATTATGCGATTTCCTCTAAAATCTCCCACAAACCTCTTCTGGAGTCTAAGTAACTTGTCATTGCAACTCTATCATGTGATAGATGTGTTTCTAAAAAATTGGATTCCACTCCTCTTCTTGGATAATCACATGACTTCAGATTATTTAGCATTTTATGACGAGCAGTTGGATACCTGCTGTGGCCCAGCAGCTTTGGGATGGGTAGATATTAATTATCTCCATATGCAGGTAATACAGTCTTTCTCAGGTAGTTCATGGTTCACACAGTTAAATGACTCTCTCAAGGGGTTACTAGGGATTTGTACTCAAGCTTTGATTCCAAATCTGTCATTTCCTACTGGGAAATGCTATTTAAAGTTACTTTACAGCAGTACTCTTTGTTAAGCAGAGTAATTTCATATTTTAAAACATGAGCTTTATGAATTCAGGTTGTGAGAAGAAGGATGATCTTAAAGCCTCACGTATCTCTTTACTTTCCCTTTGATTTTTTTTACAGTGTTATTTCCATTTCAATGTTATTGTCATTTAACAGTGACTCCAAGCTTATTGAGTTATTTTAAGGGATCTTACATGTTTTACACTCTGATGTTTTCCCCTCAGCCCTTCCTTTAACCCTAATCCATTTCTGTCTTTGTGGTCCAGTTACTCCCCACTGAGAGATTTTAGTAAGTAATATCTAAAGCAGTGAGGTAGTTCCATGAATCATGCTATAAATACTTGATTTGGATGTGAGTGTTCTGTAAACTTTGTTTTATCACACATGAATCTAATGTGTTAAGTACTGTGTCCATTCAGTGCCAGTATTAAAAATTTCTGTGGCAAAAACAACAACAACAACAGCAAACAACTCCAGAAACAAAGTTAAAAGACAGATGACAAACTGACGGAAAATTTTCACTCATGTCATAGACAGAAAGCTTACTCCCTTAACACAGAAAGACCAAAGAGTGCTTAGAAATTAATAAGTTAAAAAAAAAAGATGAACAATACAAAAAAAATGGATTAAGAATATGAAAAAGGCATTTCACAGTAAAGGAAATGCAAACAGGCCTTAGACATATGAAAAGATGATTAAATGTATCATAGTAAGAGATTTCACATTAAAATCACCTGTGTGATTAGAGATACACTCTGTTGTAAGGCTGCAAGAAAGCAGTAATTCTTATACTTTGCTTGTAACAGTGTAAATTGGAACAATCCCTATGTGGAGGGTGTGTAATTTGGCAACAACTCTTCAAATTACAAATACATTTACTGATTTAAACAACAGTTTTAAACTGTATGATCTCACGGTTCTGAAGCCTGGAAGTCTGAAATCAAGGTGTCAGCATGGACTTGTTCCCCCTGAAATCTGTAGGACCACCTTCCTTGCCTCTTTTTTAGCTTTGGTGATTTTCTGGCAATCTTTGGTAATCCTGGGCTTGCAGCTACATAACTCCAATCTCTGCCTTTGTCTTCAGTGTGTTCTCCCTGTTTGTCTCTGTGTCTTCACATGGCCATCGTCTTATAAGAACACCAGTCATATTGGGTTAGGAGCCTACCCTATTCCATTCTGACTTCATCTTAACTCATTACATCTACAGTGAACCTATTTCCAAATATAAGATTACATTCTGAGGTACTGAGGTTTAGGGCTTCAACATATCTTTTGTGGATGAGGACATGATTCAACCCATTATGACTAGCAATCCCACTTCAGTGTTATTCTACAGATACACTGAAACCATCCAAAGGCTATCAGTAGAGGTTTGGTTAAATACATGCTATACCTCTACAATATAATACTGTGCAACTGTAAAACAGGAAGTTATGAGCTGACTTGGAAAAGCTTTCATGTCAGGACAGGAATGTAGCAGACTACCTTTAGTATAAGAAAGAAAAATAGTGTCCATATTTGCTTATAGTTGTATGAAGAAACTCTGAAAGAAGACACAAGAAATTCATATAAGTGATTATTGGAGGAAGGGATAGGGCAGATAGGATCCGAGATGCAAGTAGTACTTTTTATTGTTTTCTTATGTTGCTTTGTGAGTCATGTGGACAGATTACCTATCTTAAACACTGAAAGGGTGTCATTCATTTGAATTGAATAAAGAACTAATTTTTATGACATTAACAGGGAATCAGTATATTGTCCCAGTAATCAGCTCCTTATTTTCCTCTCGTCTTTCTCTAAGGCTTTGCTTAATACTTGGAATTTTAGTGCCGGTGTGTCTTGATTCAGGTGTCACACACCTGTCCTTAGTAGCATCTTTATGACTGTTATTTCTCATTAGTAAAAAAATCTGATCACCCACCCATGCCAGAACCTTTGGTCAGACATGAAAACAAAAGCTAATTAGGCAGGCACTGTTAAGAAGAGGCTGTTATGAACAATCATTTGATGAGCTTTAGGCAATTTGCATTAAAATGGTCTTACAGCAAGATCCCAGGTAATGAGTCTGTATTTTATCCATCTAAAAATTTAAAATGCGATACTGTGAAAGAAATATTCACAACCTTCAATAGCGCATTATTTTTCATTTTTCTTTTTCAAGAATTCCTATAGCAGTTTTAAAGTAAACTTGATTCATGTACCAAGATGAAAATCAGAACTTTTTTCTTAAAAAATAATTATGCTGATAATATCCTTTTTTTCTCCCCTTCCCCCTACAAAAGTTGTTTTTATTTTGATTTGGTCCCCACAAGGGTCTAGAAATTTAGATTCAGTCAATTAGGACTATTTTGAGATCTAACCATCCAACTCTATGTATCATTCATCTCTTTCGTTTATTTCGCCTCTTCATCATCCTATTGCCTTGTATTATAGTTCCACAACTAGAAGGATAAGGAAAAGAAATACAGGTCAGCCTCTTCAGCTAAGTAATAGTTTCGGTAAAATATATAGCCAAGGAGATGGCTGATAATATGGCTAAAAGGGATGTTTCTGTTTATCTGTGGCTTTTGGTTAGCCAGGTGCATCAAGGTTCCTTTGATGATGGATCGTCTATAATGAACAACGTTATCACAGGACATCTTCTCCATAAGCTACTATTTATTCACTCAAAATATAAATATACACTTTTTATGTAAAAGGCAGTCTAGCTCTCAAGAAGTGTACAAGCTTGGCAGAGAGAATGAGATACATGTTCAACTATAACAGAAATATTATCTTAACAAATGTCTTTCCTAGAAATAATCAACACAGGTAAAGAATTAGAGATGGGGAAAAGTCAAAAAATGAGAGAGGGGAAGTTTGCAGTGTGGAAAATAGCATTTAAATTCTAACCAAACTAGAATCAGACAGACAGGAAAATCTAAAATAAAATCTGGGAGCCTTGAAGCCAGAGGAAGAATTAAGGAAATCTGTGTTCAGGAAGGAAAAGTAGAAGGGGCCTTGAAGTGCAAGTGAATTAAATCAAGAAAGATTGCCAGTTCTAGAAAAAGACAAGTTTCTCCATTCCATGTAAATGCTCAGGAGTAAACCACAGGAGTCACAGCTGGGCCAGTCTCAACTCGTACTCTGGGCAATCGAAACTCATTTGCCAAGCAGAGACTTGGATCATACTGCCTAGAACATGCCTACCATTCTTTATTCATTCGAAAGAGTACTGCCCCCCAAGTGACTTTTGCAATTGGATAAGAAAGAAAAATAGTATCTATTCATATTTGCTTATAGTTGTATGAAGAAACTCTGGAGGAAGACACAAGAAATTAATAAAAGTGATTATCGGAGGAAGGGATAGGGCAGATAGGATCGGAGATGCAAACAGTACTTTTTATTGTTTTCTTATGTTGCTTTGTGAGTCATGTGGACAAATTACCTATCTTAAACACTGAAAGGGTGAGAATCTGATTATCCTCTCTATGCTGAAAATCCTTCAGATGTTTTCTCCATTAGGAATAATCCTCATCATCAGTTCTAAAGGCCTGCACAGTTGACCCTTCCCATCCTCTTTAGCCTGTCATCCTCATTATTTTTCTCCAGCATTTGACCTTCGCTACGTGTTGCCTTGCTGCAACCTTGGAGACTTTGCCAATGCAAAAGTCTGACCTCCCTATGAAAATGCACCTTCCTCTGCTATTTAACTACTTAATTTCTTCCTCACCCCCATCCAAACTTCTACTTGATAGCACTTAACACAGTTGAAGTTTTATATTTTTGTGTGGTTATTGATCGTCTCCCCCACTAAAATGTGAACTTTTAGAAGGCAGGAACCATCTCAGCTTTTGCACATAGTAGGCTTAAAACATATCTTCTGTGAATGGATGAAGACATTTAGGTGCTCATTAGGAAAGCTGAATAGTATGGTGGTTAATTTCAATCTCATTTCCACTCATCTACTTACCTGTGGATCCCTATATAGTAAGAGTACATTAAATAAAGAAGTTTCTTTTTCTCATGAAAAAAGCCAGGCTTGTATGGTGAGCTGGGCAAAATCCTCAAGGGCACTTCAATCTTTTTTGCTGTGCAGCTATAAGCCCAGTGAAAAACCAGGGGCTTTATTACTAAAGAAAAAGGAGAGGACAGATATACAGGCAATTAGCAGTCTTTCAGTAATGCCTTATAAAGATATTATAGTAAGGATTAAATATTATATATAAGATTCTCTTAGCATATAGTCAGCACTCAATTAACTATGGCTGTTATTCTCTCTTCAACATATAGGTAATAAATTACTTACCTGAAAGACCTACCCACCCTTGGTTCTTTGGGCTTTTTTCAGCTCTTCATTTCTTTCTCCCTTTGTGCATTCGTAGGTCAGATTACTTGGTTTACTATGTTTGCATACAGTTTACTCTAAATGTAGGGAGTACATTTCTGTTTTCCTTTTGATAGTGCATGGAGTAATAGCCCCTCTCTCACCCCATTGGGACTTTGTTCTTCTTAGCCTCTTCATAATTCCTGTTTATGTAAAGTCAGCTTCCCCACAACCAAGATAAACTCTTTTGATCAAGTAGAGCCACAGATTTACTTTCTTCTCCTTGTGGGTAGTGCCATTTGAGTGTTAATCTGTCTTTCATAAAGCTGTACCTTGACATGTAAGGGGTAAGTGGTAGGGAGTGAGGAAGGAGGTGAAGAGAGAATCTGTGAAAATGCAGTAGGCCAGTGCATGCTTATCTCTGACAGTTTTCTTTATTTCCTATGAAGGCAATTGACCGAGGCCTGGCTTTTGAACTTGTTTATAGCCCTGCTATCAAAGACTCCACAATGAGAAGGTATACAATTTCCAATGCTCTCAATTTGATGCAAATCTGCAAAGGAAAGGTATGGTTCTATAATTTTAGGATGTTTTTCACATCTGGCAGTTTATTATTAGTGGTACACTGGAATTGTCAAACTGACTCCTTTCCTTAATGCAAAATGTTCTCAAAGCATAGGAACAAATTCTCCCATTTCAGTGAGCTCTGCTAGTTTTAAGGGAAAGAAAAATACCAAGGGAAAAATAATATAAGGGAGAAAAAGATGTGTTGGAAGCCATATCTTTTGATAAAAATTTGCAGTTTACATACTGTGAAAGAAAAGTCTAGAATAACAATTGTCCTCACTGAGTTGAATTAAGATTATGTGACCTTTTCCTCTTGTTTTTTAAACTTAATTCATCTGTACTAAGATATGCTAGGAAAACATATTTTGTTTTTTATTACGGATTGCCTTTAGTTTGACATGAAGTCTTTCATTTTTTTCACCTTAATCATTTACCTTATCTTTAAAAGAAGATGGTATTGGAGCCTTAAATGTTAAAATGTGATTACTGGCTGTTTATATTATGAAGCTCCTTTTTTTTGCATTTATCTAAGATTAATATTAATCACTTTCTATTTTGTAGAATGTAATTATATCTAGTGCTGCAGAAAGGGTAAGTCTAGCATGAAGTACTTTGTTTTCATCTTTCAGGTTATAAAACTTTGCAGTTTCTGGGAGATAAATTAAAATAGTAAATGAATATTTGTTGCATTTTTTTCTATTTTAACTGCATTTGCTCATTGTAATTGCTAAACAGTAAAATTTATCCCCATTTTCTTTAGGCTTCAACTTTTGTTTATATAATTAGTTTTTCTTTTATCCTTTTACAAAATGCTTTTCAAGCTTCTCTTATATTTTCAAAAACTATAAAACCCATCAAAATTATAAGGACTTAAATTTATGTAATTTTTTATTTTTGGATACTTAAATATTCTATTAATTTGCTATAAGTTATTGAAATGTTATAAATAGTTTTCTCATAGCTACTCTTTGTTCATTTTATTTCAGCCTTTAGAAATAAGAGGGCCATATGACGTGGCAAACCTGTATCCTTTTCTGAGTAAAAGTTGTTGACATTGTCTTCAGGAAATTTTGAATTCGAAGCCGTATTATAGTTGAATGTGGTATTTTTCTCAACCTTGTACTGTAAGTTTACCAATTAATAACTTCAAAAATAAATTATATTACCTTATAGAGATCTTTATGCTTCTGTTTTTTAATTAATCCTGAGATAGAAAAGAGGGAACAAGGGACTTCATATGTTAAAAGCTTAGAGTTAAATGAGTCTTTTCTCAGATGCATGTTCCAGTTGAACTAAGAACTGCTGTTGAATTAATTAACCTCTCAACACGACCAGGTTAGCTGGCACTTTCTGTTATGTTTGTGTTAGTCTCATGGCCTTGGCTGACTCCAGGTTGAAATCTTTAACGCTCGCCCAAGAGGCTTGCTGTTTGGGCTCTCTGAAAGTGATGCCAAGGCTGCGGTATCCACCAACTGCCGAGCAGCACTTCTCCATGGAGGTAAGCAAGTTCTTCCAGTACAAACTGAATGGTCATGTTAGAAGCAAGTCATTTTTACAGCCATACCTATTTTTATTGCCCTATCCTCCTGAGTTCCTTTGGGGTCATCTTTTCTCAACCTCTTCTAACCATAGCCATCAGTGTTTTCTTACCCTCACTTCAGGTTTTACTTTCTAAAGTTTGTAGAATGAGTATAGTCTTCATTACAGAAATGGAAATGAGTATTGAATAGTTCCTCCAGCTATACATGTGTGCTCCTGCCCACATTTTGATAGACTTCTAATCTCCCTTCTTCTCCCTCACCAGAGGGCCATGCTTTCCCTGTTGAAAATCTCTGTTTTAGAGAACTGATATATTAAAAATATATGTTAAACTATTTATTAGGAAAACAAAAACAGCAAATACATTTTAAAAATCCAACTAACAAAACATAGACTGTGACTTTTACATTTATTATAACTCAGAATGTTTCTTTTCCCATGTTTGCTTACCATGGTCAAGTTGTGTCCAGACTGTACTGTTTTTTGTTGTTGTTTTTTTTTCTGTTTTTAAATAGAGACAGGGTCTCACTATGTTACCCAGGCTGATATTGAACTCCTGGGCTCAAGCAATCCTCCTGCCTCAGCCTCCCAAAGTGTAGGATTACAGATATGAGCTACCATGCCTGGCCAGACTGTACATTTTTTACTTACGTTTTGTATACGTACCTTTTCACTGACTGAATTTCCTATTCATCAGATGTTAAAAATTGAAAGTATGCTGAAACTTTGGAAAATGAAATTGAAATTGTATTAAAACAACTTAAGCTTTTGATCACTGTTTTGTCTTCATTATCTTTATAATTCTTAGGACTAGTTGTAGTGGTTAAGAAGCAGTTTCATTGATATCACCCAAATGAATTTTAAACTTCAAAGTAGATCGCTACATATAGACTAATATTTGTCATATGAATAGCTAGGTTATTGAGGGCCTGTGTGTTGGGCTTTATTGATCTGATTTCCACTTGACAGAACTGCTTACTGTATTGGCTTGCCATAAATTAGATGATTTTTGCTTTTAGTTTCAGCATTTTTAGTTTGAGTTTTTTGTGTTATGTAGCCTAGAACTCATCACATAAGCTTTGGGAGTGATCAAATTAATTGAGATTTTTTATGATGATTTTCTTGAAGTTAGGGAACAGTTGGTTCACACTTTCATAGTTCTGTCATTATTTTGATCTATTTTAAATAAACAATCATCAAGATTTTGAGTAACAGTTGGGGTTCCAAAATGGACTAAACAGAAAACAGTAACTAAAATATAAATACATATATAATTTTATATATAGGAAAATAGGAAGTCCTGCATTTGACTTTAAGAATTCAACTATTCAGCATACAATATATAATATGTAATGTATTTTTTTTTTTAGAATTTCTTTTTGTGGGTACATAGTATGTGTATATATTTATGGGGTACTGAGATATTTTGATATAGGCATGCAATGCATAATAATCACATCATGGAAAACGGGGTGTCCATCCCCTCAAACGTTTGTCTTGTGTTGTAAACAATCCAATTATGCTTTTTTAGTTATTTTTAAATATACAATTAAGTTACATTGACAATGGTCACCCTATTGTGCTGTCATATACTAGGTCTTGTTCATTCTATTTTTTTTGTACACATTAACCATCTTCACCTCCCCCTCAGCCCCCCACCACCCTTCCCAGCCTCTGGCAGCCATCCTTCTACTTTCTGTCTCCAGGAGTTCAGTTGCTTTGTTTTTTAGATCCCACGAACGAGTGAGAACATGTGATGTTTGTCTTTCTGTGTCTAAAATCAGGCTTTTATAGGAGCTAAACTTAAAGAAGACTTGTGAACTTCAGGTGGCATTACCATTCACCCCAGTGTACCCAGGACAGTTCTAGTTTATGCCTGCTGTTTCTGTGACCTTATTAGCACTTCTGTTCCCTGAAGAGTGTCCTAAATAGATGATAAAATATGGTTACCCTGGTTTTCGTTGCCATTGGGATCAGTATGAGACGGTAGTATGATGTGTTCTTAAGATTGCTAATTCAGCTTAGGTAATATTATAAATAAAGGATTCTGAGGCAAGGAAATGCAAAGCCTCATTATTATACTCTTATTTATGAAATCTCAGCCAGCATCTGTATCATTCTGAGTGCCACATTTAAGAAGGACAGCAGTGTACTGAAACACTATTGGAAAATGTCTACTCGGTCCTTAAAGGGTCTGGCAACCTCATGATGAGAGGAATCATGACAGTGGTGCAGGCATGGATACCTGGCAAGCAGAAGACTTTGGACACATAGTAGTTGGCTTTCAACTTGGAAGGCTTGCCACAGGAAATCAGAATTAGGTTTCTTGGGGGTCCAGAAATCCAGAAACTAATGAATAGCAATTCTGAGGAGGTTGTATGGAAAGGATAGAGGAAAGAGGCCTAAGGTCAGAGTCTTTGGCCTGTGATTGATGAAGTTCATGCCGTCAATCAGCCCCTGGACCAAAATGAACCTGTTGGGGACACCTGCCCTAGCCCCTTGTGAACAAAATTATTCACTTGTAAATAATCCTTTAGATTTTCCTCAGCAAGATAATTAAAGGAAATACTGTATGTGAAAACATTTTGTAAACTAAAGCATACACAAATGTAACTTCCTGCTGTTACAGAAATGCATTTATTGTTAAAAGACACTGAAGAAATTAATGCATTTTGTTTAAAAGTGCTGATTTTCACAATGTTTTATTTCAGGTGATTTTTAGACTAGACTATATGGGTAGAGAATCAGTGATATAAATTAATAGCTATTAAGTGTGACATTTTTCATTTGGTGAAATGGAAATAATTGATAGTTTTTGTTTTGAGGTTCTCATTATATTGACATTTTAATGACCTTGAGAGCAGTTTTATCCCTTTTATAAATAAAAGTGTTTTAAAATAATTGGCAAAGTAGATTTACTAGGTTAATCTTGGTAAATGGGAAAATAATACTTAACACTTTATAGTTGACTTTATTTTTATTACTTGAAATAAGAAATAATTCATAGCTAAATTTCTGGTCAAGTTGTTTTGATTCTGCCACCTTTGTAGCTAATGGGTATCTCTCTCCTTCTCCATAATCCCTTTCCCTTTCTAAGAACAGAGTTGGAGTCTATTTTCATGACACTATGGCCTTTCATAAGCTACCCTTCCGGCCTCATTTTCTCCTAATTTTTTCATATTCCTCCTTCACATCAGCCATATTGTCCTCTAAACTGTCTTACCTAAGTTCTTCGTACCTTTCTCTCCATGGCTTTGTAAAGGAATACTTCTCTTTTTCTTATTCCATTTACCCTATTCAGAGTAGTGTCACCTTTATATAATACCTCATTGCTTTATCCAGCAGTTAATTCTTGTGGATGCCTCCACTCCTATTATATTTGCTCTTATTGTGCTTCTCACATGCATGTATTATGGGGAAAAGCACCGACTGTTGGGCATCTTAATACCCTCTGTATATGGACACAGTGCCTGGCCTGTTAGTAGGTTTCTAGGAGAAATTGGTTAAATTTTTGAACTCTGCTGCCAACCTAATCTAAGCATTTAATAATTTCTATTAATTCTTTGTTCATTGTCACCATTTAAAGAGATCAATAAATTTATGAGTTTGATTTTATCCATTAACTCAACTAGTATTTATTGAACACATTTTGCATAGCTAGGCCATTGTTGAGTGTTGGCAATATAATACAATTGATTCTTCAGAGGTACCTTGATGTTCTAATGAGAGAGATAGGGTGCATGCTGTAAAATGAGGCAAGCATGTGCTCCGCTTGGGAGCCATACACTCGATTACTGTGTTTGCTCTCTTGATTTGTCTGTCTATCATATGTAAAGTGTCTGCTACACCAATGTCTATGACGGGGTTCTGGCTACATAAGATGCCATGGACAGACCAGTGGAGATAACACTGTCCCGCAGTTTTACCCATGAGGTAATCTTCAGGAATGAATTAGATGTTAATAATATACTGATATTTGTTTATGTTGGGAAAAAAGATAATGACAGTAAATGGCACTAGCACCCATAGCAGTTCATTATGGCTTATCATTTACTAGTGCTGTAAGCCAAAGTAATATGTTAAACCACCTCATTTTAAATTATGTCTTAACTTCAAGCGCAATGGTTTCCCTGTTTGTTTTATAGAAACTAGAAAAACTGCTTTTGGAATTATTTCTACAGTGAAGAAACCTCGCCCATCAGAAGGGGATGAAGATTGTCTTCCAGCTTCCAAGAAAGCCAAGTGTGACAGCTGAAAAGAATGCCCCAGTCTATGTCAGCACTCCCTTCTTCCCTTTTATAGTTCATCAGCCACAACAGAAATAAAACCTTTGTGTGATTTACTGTTTTCATTTGGAGCTAGAAATCAATAGCCTATAAAAACAGTTTTACTTCCAATCCATTAAAACAACAAATGAAACCTAGTGAAGCATTTTTTTAATAGGCTGCCAGCTTAATGAATTTAGATGTACTTTAAGAGAGAAAGACTATTTATTTCTCCTTTGTGTAAGTGATAAATAACAGCAGATATACTTGAATAAGATGTTTTAGGTATTTTTGTTTTGTTTTGTTTTTGAGATAGGGTCTTGCTTTGTTGCTCAGGCTGGAGTACAGTGGCATAATCACAGCTCACTGCAACCTCAATTCTGGGCTCAAGCGATCCTCCCACTTCAGCCTCTCAAGCAGCTGGAACTACAGGTGTGCACTACCAGGCCTGGCTATTTTTGTTGTTTTTTTTTCCCTTGTAGAGACATGGTCTCACTGTGTTGCCGAGGCTGGTCTCAAACTTCCAGGATCAAGCCATTCTCCTGCTTTGGCCTCCTCAAGTGCTGGGATTACATAAGCCACCACATGCAGCCAGATGTTTGAATATTTTAAGAGCCTCTTTCGAAAGTTTCTTGTTCTTACTCAAATAGTAGTTATTTTGAAGATATTCAAACTTACATTGAAGAAGTGACTTAGTTGATCTTGTTTTAAGCTTCTTTCATGTATTCATCAAATCAACAGTTTTTTCTAAAAGAATTGCTATAGAATTTGTGGAACGAGAGAGGATACACATGTAAAATTACACCTGGCCTCTTCCTTCACTGCTTCATACCTATGGGAGGTCTTTGAAATAGGATTCCTTACTTTTAGTTAGAAACCCCTAAAAACCTAATATTGATTTTCCTAATAGCTGTATTAAAAATAGCAAAGCATCGGACTCAGCCAATTTTGGAAATAATTTATTTTTATAATGGGATCATATTAAGTAGAAGTAGCTTTTTACGCAAATATGTACATTTATGCAATATTAATGTAAGGGCTCTAAAACACAATGGAGTAGAGCCAGAGGTATAACTAAATAAGAATTTTTTTAAAAAAAGAAAGAAAACTGTTCTGTGGGTTGGATAAAATACAATTTTAAAAAGAGAAAGCTTTATAACCTCACCAATGAATATAAATGTTTAAATAAAATATTGATTAAAAAAAAACCATTAAAACAAAGTACATCATGACCAGGTAAATTTATTTATTTATTTATTTTGAGACAGGGCCTCACTCTGTCACCCAGGCTGGATTGCAGTGGCACAATCTCGGCTCACTGCAGCCTTTGCCTCTTGGGCTCAAGCCATCCTCCCACCTCAGCCTCCCAAGTAAGTGGGACCACAAGCCTGCACCACCACATCCCGGCTAATTTTTGTATTTTTTTTGTAGAGATGGAGTTTCGCCATGTCCAGGCTGGTCTCAAACTCCTGGATTCAAGCGGTCTGTTTGCCTCAACCTCCCAAAGTGCTGGGATTACAGGCACAGGCATGAGCCACCATACCCGGCCTTCCAGTTCTTTTTAATGCAGTATCCTTTATCATATTCATAGGTCAAAGAGAAAAATCAGAATATTTTTGATAGATGCCAAAAAGACATTTAATAAAGTTTAAAATCTCCTGATTTTTAAAATGACAACAATAAAAACCCATGGCAAAATTAAAGTAGAAGAATATTTTATGCATACATATGTATGTTCATATGTGTCTATTTTTTGTGTATATTAAACATGATGGCTCCAAAAGCATTTTTGACTACCACTTGGCCAATTTGATGGATTAACCTACCCATTCCTTCTGTAAAACTGAGGCCAGTGCTGCTGAGCCCACACACCAAAAGTCTGCCACTTCCTTGTGTGCAGTTTGCTTTTGCCTTCACCCTACTTAAGTTTAGTCAGCTGTGTTTATTCACAAATCTGTTTATGCCGGCTGTATTTAGCATTTTATGTACATTAATTTTTTAAATATGAAAATTGATTAACTATTGGGGGCAAATGAAGAATTCCCAGGAAAACTAAGTCAACACTTTGGAAAGGTTTGGAAAAGAGTCATTATAAAGAACTGCTGTCAAATTAGGTGTGAGAAAGATAACAAATTTGGGGGTGATCAGTAAAAACTGTACATTGGATTGCTTCGCTAATGTCAGATTCCTTTTTTGCTTTAAAGGGACTAGAATTCAAAAAAGATAACTTTGGATCTCTCGTCAATGTATTCATACTCCCAAGAACAGGCTTTGACCCTTCTTTAAAATTGGTACCCAAGTATACATATATCTATTTTAAAGTCAAAATGCTTAACAGGATGTATGTTCAATTTTTTGTGATGTCCCACCTTAATTTATGAATTAGTGACGTACCAGCTACAGTTGCACCAGATACAGTAAGATTTTCATGTTATAGAAAGGAGGTAAAATTGTTTGCAGATATGACTGTCTTGGAAAACTCGTGAAGTAAATGGGAAAAAAGTAGAAATAAGGTGCCTTTCAGCTTATGTCCATTTACTACACATTTGTGTAGTATGTGTTTGCAGTTGTGCCTGCTCTCTATTCATACGCGTTTATGCCATTGTTCACAATAGTAGGGCATGATGGCTGATCACCAGTGATAGCAGAGGCAGGTTTCCTTCTAATACTTACTTTTGTTAAAATGAACCACTGATTTAATTGCCAAGATGACAATACCTCTGCCAAACCAAGATGAAGTTTGGCAGAGTGGCCAATTATGTATAAATACACAAAAAGCAGTTTTGATTAGTAACCTGTTATATAATTTTAAAAGATGACACTATTCACAAAGACGTAAATTACCAAGAAATGTGTAGGGGCTCTATAAAGAAAACTTAATGAAAGTAATAATAAGGGGAAAATAAAGAATACATGGAGAGAGACATTCTGTTTTCTTGAATGAGACAAATTGCAAATCAAAATCTCCCCCAAATTATGCATTAAAAAAAATTTTAAATCAAAATGCCTATAAGTATTTTTTGTTTTCTTGTTTATCTATTTGGTCTTTGGACTTGGTATTCTGAAAGAGTAAATATGAGAACTAGAAATTTCAGAGAAAAATCTAATGGGAGGGACTTACAGTGCTGAATATTACAGAGTATAACAAAACTAGTACTGTAAGTAGAACTAATTGGTGCGGAAATTCAGAACAGTGAAAAGAGCAGGAAGTGCAAGATCACACTTAAGATATAAGAAGAAATGATGGATTGATTGTTCAGTAAGTGATACTGAAATGATTGGTTATCTATTTGGGAGAGGCAGTACAGCATACCGGTTAAGTGCGTAGGGGAAAGAAAAACTGGGGGGAAAAGAAAGAGATCAGCCTGTTACTGTGTCTGTATAGAAGGAAGTAGACATAAGAGACTGCATTTAGTTCTGTATTTGAAATGCTGTTAATCTGTGACCCTACCCCCAACTTTGTCCTTGCAAGAGACATGTGCGAAGGTGATTTAAGGTTAAAAGGATATTGGGCTGTGCAGGATGTATCTTTGTTAAATAAGTACCTGAAGGCAGCTTGCTGGCTAAAAATCCTGCCCCTCCCTGGAATTGGAACATCTCCGGGTAATACCCATTGTGTGCCTTGTTTACTGAGTAAGGAGAAAACGCCTTTAGGAATAAGGTGGGACTTGCTGGAATAAGGTGGAACTTGCTGGAGCAATACTGCTAAAAGGTTTATGGAGATGTCGCATATACATCTCAAGGCACAGCATTTTCCTTTAAACTTATTCATGTTACAAGGATTTTTTCATATGTCTTACTGCCGACTTCCTCCCTACAATAATCCTGTTGTCCAGCCACTCCCTTATCCTTTTAATGGTAAAGATAATTCTCAATAAATACTAAGGGAACTCAGAGGCCGGTGCCGGCGTGGGTCCTCTGTAAGCTGAGCGCCGGTCCCCTGGGTCCCGCTTTTCTTTCTCTATACTTTGTCTCTGTGTATTATTTCCTTTTCTCAAGTCTCTCGTCCCACCTAACGAGAAGCACCCACAGGTGTGGAGGGGCAGGCCACCCCTTCAAAAACTAAATGCATTAAAAACCCAACTTGCTAGTACTCATTAGCTATGACCTTGGGCAAATGATGTAACCTCTCTGTGCCTCACTTCATCTGTTCTCCCTACCTGTGACATTATTGCAAAGGTTAAATAGGTTAATATTTGTAGAAGGTTTACTTTGGACAGGGCCTATCATATAAAATGTACCAACTACGGCCAGGTGCCATGGCTTACCCTTGTAATCCCAGCCCTTTGGGAGGCCAAGGAGGGCAGATCACTTGAGGTCAAGAGTTCAAGACCAGCCTGGCCAACATGACAAAACCCCATCTCTACTAAAAATATAAAATTAGCCAGGTGTGGTGGCACACGCCTGTAATTCCTGGTACTCGGGAGGCTGAGGCAGGAAAATTGCTTGAGCCGGGGAGGTGGAGGTTGCAGTGAGCCTAGATCGCGCCACCGCACTCAAGCCTGGGCGACAGAGTGAGACTCTGTCTTAAAATAAAGAAAGTACCAACTATTTTATTATTTATTACTTGGTTATATTAATTTAAATATTGAAGTGTCAGCTATTATTTAGGAAAAAACTAAGTCAAATCTCTATTTCACACCCAATACATACCCATAGCAAATCCAGGTAGATTAAAGTTTTAAATTCTTTAAAAAACTTGTAAAATACTAGAGGAAAATGTAAGTTAATTAAAAAAATGATAATCTTGGATTGGAATAGACCTGCTAAGCATGGTCATCAAAGCCGGAAAACAAAGTTTGATTGATTTGTCTCTACATAACAACAACTGGAAAAGTACATTTACAATGCATATTCCAGGAATGTTTAATATGCTTAGCTTTTAAGAATTTTTTTTTTTTTTTGGAAATACCCGGCATGACATGCTGTTAGCATTCACACAGATCCCCATTCCCAGGGTGGTGTACCTATTTTGCCGGTGCTTCAGATGTTGGATACTAATGACTTCTCTTCACCCTTTTCCAGAGGATTGTCCTGGGCTGATGAGAGTCACTTTACCTGGAGATACCTGGGAAGTTTTGTCTCCTCTGAGGTTGGCCCACAGCCAGTGACTGATGCAGGACATTACAGCCCAGCCCACTGGCCTCGGTGGTGGTACAATTTATGCTCCTGAGCACCCCATGGGATTACGCTGAGTGTAGATTTCTCCTGAAACCACATATTTGCCTCTTCTGCCCTGTTCTGTTTTTTCTCATTCCCTTACAGAGGACTCTCAGTAAGTCACTTGCACAAGAATCCTAATTTGAAACACTGCTTCTGGGAGACTTGACTTAGAAAATTGGACAAATAAAGTTGATTTTTTTTTTAATGTCCAGTAACATGACAATGCTAAACTTTCCTAGTCATTTAGGAGAAAATCACCACAAATATATCTGGCTGATCAGGTTGATATAAAAAGAAGATTTATAAAGTGGGTATTTTCAAGGTGGTGGGGAAAGGCAATAACATTGTGGAGGGAGATATAATTTGATGCAAGACTTATACTTTTTATGTCAATTTATTCTTCAGAAATAAATGGTTAATTATAAAGGGTGGATGAATAAGGATATTCACTGCAACAATGTCTAAAATAATGTGAAAATGGAAACAACCTAAATACCCAATAATAACAGAATTAAGTAATCCATTGTACATTAAAACAAAAGAATACTATCTATAAAGACATCTAGAATAAGTTGTTCAGTTGAAAAAGATGTAAAGCTAAATACACAATACCCATAATGTGCACAGAAATAATCAGAATGTCATGAAACCAGGATTATTGGTGATGTGTTGCTTCCTTTGTTATTCATTTCTGTATTGGCATAATGAGTATTGGGTGTTCAAGAGGAGAGGGAAGGCAGTATGACAGATGTTATGACATGGGGAAAAAGCAAAGTACAACAGGAAGACACCTAGGGGAAACTAATAGAATCTAAGGACTCAAGGATGGCTTCCTGGAGGAAATACAGCTAGACCAAAGGGGAGGAATGAGGAGAAGTGATGCGATGGGGCGGAGTGGGCTGTAGTGGGAAGAAGAGACTTCCAGGGAGCTGGCACAGTATGTGAAAACAGTAAAGCAAGTGCTTGGATTTTTTAAGGAACTGAAAATTTAGTTGAGTTGAAATTTAGAGTTTGGCTAGGAAAGTAATGAGAGATAAGAATAAAGAGTTAACAGCAGCCAGATTTTAAGGATTTTGTAAGACATTTTTAGGAGTTTTTATTTCATCCTGAGGGAAATGTGAAGCCATCGGAGGGTTGAAAGAGGAGAGTGAGTTGATCAGCGTTGCATTTTACAAAAATCACTCTGGCTGCAACTTGAAAAACGTTCTGGAGGTAAGCAAGCCTGGAGGCCAGGAGCTCGGGAGGACTGTTTGAGTGATCCAGATGAGAAGTAATGGTGACCTGAACTAGGGCAGAGGCACCTACGATTGGAAGACACAGACAGATCACAGCACTACTTACGTAGTATACTTGGTAAGACCTGGTGGTTAGTTGAAAGAGAATGGTGAGGGAAAGAAGGTCAAAAACAACTAGGACTCTCCATTGGCTAGTGTGATGTGCCCTTCACCAGAGAGCAAACACAAAATGAAAGATTGTGGACAAAGAAAGAGTGGAGTCAGTGGGAAGGCAAGGAGAGAACCTTAATTTAAAAAGAAAAAACGACTGTGATTAAAAACGTGAAAATTTCCCCCAGCGTCTTTATCTTTTCCATTAGCAGAGATAACTAAGAGTTGGTCTTACTCTAATGGGATTTATTCCGTATTGTCTTTCATGCCCTCTAACTAGTTATTAGTGCAAATATTTATATGTGGCAACACAAAACTTTTTAACTCTTTATTCTCTTCTCTCATGTACCTTCCATGAGGTACTCTTTAGGGGAGTGGATTTGAGGCAGATACCATAAAGAAAAGTTGGTCACATGGTGGTAACACACTGAAGTTGTGCCACATCAGCACTAGCAGGAGAAATGTCTGTGTTGTAGGTGCTTCACTTGGAAGAAATTGGAGGACCTTGAGCCTTAAAAGTCTGACAAACTTAAGCCAGGACCCCTGTGGGGAAGGTAGATGGGTGGACAAACAGGATTGGGAGTCAAAGAGAGAACAATGAAATCCCCAATGCCTGCGGGAGGTGGACTCCCTGGATTGGTAAAACACTAGATAGAAAAGCCACAAAAATATTTCAAACCATTCTCACAACTCTATATGTGTCTATGACCGGACACCTGAAAGACCTTCTGGTTATGGACTATGCATATACACTCTTCCAGATGGTTAGAGGCATATCTAAGAGGTTAACATATATGATCTTGTCCAAAATGGGTCTCTTGGTTCTAGTGTTTCACATCAGATTTCACTGGCTTTCATGTATTTCCACAAGGGCCAAACATTTCTCATATCTTTGCTGTATTCCAGAAAGCAGTGTTCCTGCTACCTGGAACACTTGTTGCTTGAATAACTTCTGTTTTATCTTTCAGACAAACCCTAAAGGTTACCACCTCAAAGAAGTCTTTATGGAAGCCTCATCATCTTAGACACTCACAGCACTCTGTATTGTTTCCTTCATAGTATTTACTACAGACGGATACTATGCACTTTTGCCTCACTTAACAACAGGGATATGTTCTGAAAGGTGTATCATTAGACGGTTTTGTTGTGTGAACATCACAGAGTGTTACTTACAGAAGTCTAAATGATACGGCCTACTACACACCTAGGCTATATGAGCAATACAGCCTATTGCCCCAGGCTACAAACTTGTACAACGTGTCACTGTACTGAATACTGTAGGCAACTATAACACAATGGCAAGTGTTTTGTGTCTCTAAACAAACATAGAAAAGGTAATGCACTGTACTATGATGTTACGGCAGCTAGGATGTCGCTATCAACAGAAATTTTTCAGCTTCATTTTAATTTTATGGGACCACCCTTGTATATGTGGTCCATTGTTGATGAAAAATCATTCTGTGTCACATGACTATATATTTATTCCTTATTATTCCTTTAATATTCATCTCTTCCAGGAGGGCATGTCAGGGACAATCTCTTTTTCTCATCACAGGTCTTAGGACCTGACCTAGCACCTGGCCAAGAACTACTGGCATACTTCCTTTTATTATGCTTCAATTTATTGTGCTTTGCAAATATCGAATTTTTTACAAATTGAAGATTTGTGCCACCTCTGTAAACAGCAAGTCTATTGGTGCCATTTTTTCAGTCATGTGCCTGTTTTCTGTCTCTCTCATGTTGCGTTTTGGTAATTTTCACAATATTGAAAACTTTTTCATTATTATTATATGTGTTTTGTTGGTTGGTGTTCTTTGATTTTACTATTATAACTTTTAGGTAGCCACAAATTGCACTTATATCGGACAGTGAACTTAATCCATGAATGTTGTGCGTGTTCTGACTCCTCCACTGACCAGCTTTCCCCATTTCCCTCCCTCTTTCCAGGCCTCCCTATTCCTTGAAACAAGACAATATTGAAATTAGGCCAATTAATAACCCTACAATGGCCTCTAAGTGTTCAAGTGAAAGGAAGAGCCACACATCTCTCACTCTCAATCAAAAGCTAGAAATGATTAACCTTATTGAGAAAAGCATGTAGAAAGCCAAGATAGGCTGAAAACTATGTCTCTCAAGTTGTGAATGCAAAGGAAAAGTTCTTGAAGGAAATTAAAGGTGCTACTCCAGTGAACACACAAATGATAACAAAGCAAAACAGCCCTATTGCTGAATGGAGAAAGTTTTTGTGGTCTGGGTAGAACACCAAACCAGTTATAATAATGCCTTGATCCAAAGTCTAATCCAGACCAAGGCCCTAACTGTTCAATGCTATGAATGCTGAGAAGTGAGGAAGCTGCTGAAAAACAGTTGGAGAACTGCAGCAGAAGTTGGTTCATGAGATTTGAGGAAAGAAGTCATTTCTGTAACATAAAAGTGCAAGGTGAAGCACAAGTGCTGATAGAAAAGCTACAGCGAGTTATCCAGAAGATCTAGCTAAGATAACTGATTAACATGGCTACACTAAGCAACAGATTTTCAATGTAGGTGAAACAGTCTTCTATTGGAAGATGCCCTATAGGACTTTGATAGCTACAGAGGAGAAGTCAGTGCCTGGCTTCAAAACTTCAAAGCTTTGATTCCCTTGTTAATGGGTGATTTTAAGTTGAAACCAATGCTCATTGACCATTCTAAAAATCCTAGGATTGTTAAGAATTATGCTAAATCTACTTTGCCTGTGCTCTATAAATTGGACCACAAAGCCTTGGTGATAGCAAATCTTTTTACATCATGGTTTATTGAATATTTTAAGCCCATCATGGAAACCTACTGTTCAGAAAAAAAAAAAAAAAAAAAAAATACTGCTTTCACAACATTAGTGCTCATTGAAATGCACCTGGTCACCCACGATTTCTGATGGAGATGTGCATCTGATGAGGATGTACAAGGAGATGAATGTTATTCTCATACCTGCTTACACAACATCCATTCTGTAGCCCATGGATCAAGAAGTCATTTTGAATCAAGTCTTATTAAGAAACAGATTTCATAAGGCTGTATGCCATAGATAACGATTCCTTTGATGGATCTGGGCAAAGTAAATTCAAAACATTCTGGAAATGATTCACCATGCTAGATGCCATTAAGAACATTCGTGGGTCATTGGAGGAGGTAAAAATACCATTAACTGGAATTTGGAAGAAGTTAATTCCAAACTGTGTGGATGACTTAGAGGGGTTCAAGACTCCAGTGGAGTAAGTAACCGTTGATGTGGTGGAAATAGCAAGAAAACTAGAAATGGAGCCTGAACATGTGACTGAATTGTTGCAATTTTGTGATAAAACTTGAACAGCTGAGGAGTTGCTTCCTATTCAAGAGCAGAGAAAGTGGTTTCTTGAGATAGAATCTACTCCTAGTGAAGATGCTGTCAACATTGTTGAAATGGCAAAAAACAGGCCGAGCGCGGTGGCTCAAGCCTGTAATCCCAGCACTTTGGGAGGGCCAGACGGGTGGATCACGAGGTCAGGAGATCGAGACCATCCTGGCTAACACGGTGAAACCCCGTCTCTACTAAAAAATACAAAAAAAACTAGCCGGGCGAGGTGGCAGGCGCCTGTAGTCCCAGCTACTTGGGAGGCTGAGGCAGGAGAATGGCATAAACCGGGAGGCGGAGCTTGCAGTGAGCTGAGATCTGGCCACTGCACTCCAGCCTGGGCGACAGAGCAAGACTCCATCTCAAAAAAAAAAAAAAAAGAAATGGCAAAAAAAGGATTTTGAATATTACATCAGCTTAGTTGATAAAGTAGTAACAGGGTTTGAGAGGATGTACTCAATTTTGAAAGATGTTCTATTGATAGTAACATGCTATCAAATAGCATCAGATGCTACAGATAAATCTTTTATGAAAGAAAGAGTTAATTGATGTGGTAAGCTCATTGTTGTCTTCTTTTAATAAATTGACGCAGCCACTCCAATCTTCATCAACTACCACCCTCATCAGTCAGCAGCCGTCTACATGGAAGGAAGACCCTCCACCAGTAAAAAGATTATGACTCGCTGAAGGCTCGGATGATTGTTAGCATTTTTTTAGCAATAAAGTATTTTGAAGTTAAGGTATGTGCAGTGTTTTTTAGACATCATGTGATAGCACAATTATTAAATCACAGAATAAAGTAAACATAACTTTTGTATGCACTAGAAAACCAGAAAAATTGTGACTCACTTTATTGTGATACTAGTTTTATTGTGGTGGTCTGGAGGTCAAAAATCATGGACCTGTGTGTTCTCTCCTGGGAGGTCTTTGACATTGCCAGTCCCTGTCCACAGGAATTGTTAAATCTCTAGTTAATTTGCATTTTTCTAATGATCAGTGATCTTGAGCTTTCTTCTCCAGATGTTTATTGGCCACATGAATGTCTTCTTTTGAGAAGTGTCTATTCATGTCCTTTGCCTGCTTTTTTGATGGGGTTGTTTTTTCTTGTAAATTTAAGTTCCTTGTAGATTCTGGATATTAAAGCTTCATCAGATGGATAGAGTCTGAATGGCAATTATTAAAAAGTCAAGAAATAACAGATGCTGGCAAGATTACAGAAAAATAGGAACACTTTTATACTGTTGATGGGAATGTAAATTAGTTCATCCATTGTGGAAAATGGTGTGGTGATTCCTCAAAGATCTAAAACCAGAAATACCATTTGACCTAGCAAGCCCATTATTGGGTATATAACCAAAGGAATATAAATAATTCTATTACAAAGATAGATGCATGCATATGTTTATTGCAGCACTATTCACAATTGCAAAGACATGGAACCAACCCAAATGCCCGTCAATAATAGACTGCATAAAGAAAACGTGGTAGATATACACCATGGAATACTATGCAGCCATAAAAAGAATGAGATCATGTCCTTTGCAGGGACATGGATGGAGCTACAGGCCATTATTCTTAGCAAATTAACACAGAAGCAGAAAACCAAACACTGCATGTTCTCACTTAAAGTGGGAGCTGAACAATGAGAACACATGGACACAGGGAGGGGAACAAAACACACTGGGACCTGTAGAGGAGTGGGGTGGGAGGAGGAAAAGCATTAGGAAAAATAGCTAATGCATGCTGGGCTTACTACCTAAGTGATGGGTTGATAGGTGCAGCAAACCACCGTGGCACACGTTTACCTATGTAACACCCCTGCACATCCTGCACATGTACCCCAGAACTTAAAATTTAAATTAAAAAAAAAAAAAAATCACTCGTTAAGCCCTGATGGGAACTTCTTAAGGAATGAGGGTTTACCATGCAGAAATCATTCTGACCACCAGGGGTCTCTTTCTACACACCACTGGGACTGAAAGGTCGCTAGAATTCCTTTGTGTCTTTAGGGCTCTCAGCCCAGTTGCTCAGTGGCATTTCGTGGCCTGTCACCTGGGAGCTTATCAGAAAAGCAGAATCTCGGGCCCCACCTGAGACCAGCTGAATCAGAAATCTGCATTTTAACCAGATCCCCAGGTGATCTGTATACATATTAAATACTGGGAGTGCTGTTGTATGGGACATTTCTAATCTGCAAAACTTGGAAAACAATGGGAAAACCCCCCTCCTATAGAGCTTTTTTTCACATAGGACATTTCCGCCACACTTATGGAAGGATTTAGAGGTTTAGAGTTTGCTTGCTTTTATTATGAATATAAAATGTACATACAATACAATATACATTTACACATTTACAGTTTGCATTTCCTTTCATCTTTTTTGAGCAAATTCAATTTTGCATGTCTCAGTTTGCCGCTCCTTCCACTGCCTTGCACTTACACTCATGACGTTCTCTTCACCTGGATACTCTGTGTACTTGGTTAAAAAAAAAAAAAAAAATCCTGCCTGGGGGTAAAATAGCTGGCTTCACTGTCCTTTTCACAGAATCACTTTCCTTCCATTGTTTCCTTTCCTGTTCCTACATGCCTTCCCTTGCTTCACTCAAACTTCTGCATTAAAAATTCAGGAGAAAAAAGGGCTGCAATAATCAGCCCTCTCTTAAAAACTCTTACATAAGCGAATGACACGTAAGTAGGCACTTGAACTTTGCTCTTTCACCTGGTTTAAGAACTACCTATGGGAGGGCTCTGAAAATGTGATATACAAATGAAGCTCTGCTCACCAAATGGATTATCATGAAGGTCGGAATATCAGTAGCGTGGTAGTAAATAAATAAACAGGAATACATAAAAATAAATAGAGTTTCACTAAAGGAAATTTCAACACATATAACCCTGTGCTTTCTCAAAACTTCATTAGGTACATCTTCACAACACATTGATAAATAGAAACTAGATTTTATGGCTAGTGTCTCTTCTCTTGGGCCATGCCTTCAAAATGCCAGTGAACATTTACTGATCAAAGAGTCTGTCGTTTCCCTCAGAATGTAGCTATGCGAGAGGTCTTGTAGGAGTTCTCTTTGAGGCTATGGAATATTGCTTTGGTTCCATTCTGCCAGTGTAGCACCAGATCCATCGGCGTCTTCCCAGCCTAATCAAATGAGATAAGGAAACTTGACTTTCAGGTGGGTGACATCTGTAAATTCACATTCTCTGTGTGTGTTTCGTGAGGTAAGGATCAGCTATATAACAGTGTTTTACAGTTTCCACTAGTGATCTGCAGTTTATACTCAAACCAGCCCTTCACTGTTTCTCAGAGGGATGCTTTGGCCATTTTAGAGTAGAAATCTTTTTCATGTGGGACCATCCCAGGTATTGGTAAAATCCATTGTCCCTAGACACTAAGTGTCAAGAGCATCTCAAGTCATTTTGAAATTTATAAAATGCCTCCATACATCTTCCAGTATCCTGTGGAATGGGTTCCCGGAGGTGGCAGCATCCTTCTTGGACCAAGAATCAATGCCTATCCATTTGAACGATAGTTCTTTGATTGATAAGAAATGGTAGTAAATGAGCTGCATCAATAACTTGGCTTAAGTACTCAGGTACTGCTTGGGTACTATTACTGTTCCTGGGAGCAGATTTTTCATAACTTGTCAGAATTTTCAATGAACTCTCCCAGGAAATTTGTTTTTCTTGGAGTTGATGGCAATGACATATGTGAACAAATCATTTTTGAGATGAATTTTTGATCTCCCTTATGCACATGTCTCAAGATTTAAAAATATTAAAACCATATCATCTCTCAATTCTTCTCTATGGATCTGAGAAGTCCTAATTTTTTCCATCTCTATTCATTGAAAAGTTTCTTTTTAACCCAGTGACTGCAAATTGGCAGCTTTGAGATGCAAACCAGAATAGAGACCTGTTTTGTTTTGACCCAAACAGAACTTAGATTTTTGTTAAGATTAGTATGAATTGGCAACAGTTGGAAACCAAGACATTTCCCAACTGGATTTGTGACTTCTATGAAAAAATCAGAAGAGTTAACAATATGGTACCCATGGTTCTACAGAGCAATATAGACTGGGTTGGGGAAGGGCCACCTTTAAAAGAGTTATGTGCACAGACCCTGACAACCACACATTGAAGTCACTTATGCCATTTGCCTGGCACAGTGGGGTCAGCCTGCAGTCAGATTATGCAATCTGTAGATATTTAAATTAATGGCCCTATAACTTTCATTTTGGAACTTCCCCACCTAGTGTCTTTCTCTAGGAACAGTCATCAGTAGACATGAATGTAGAGTTTTGGATAATGAGAAAATATTGTATGCTGCTGCCAATCTCCTTAAGATGGTATCAATAGATTATTGATCTTTGGGGAAAACATCAATCCATTGGGTCAAGGACATTAATAGTTTCATAAACCTGATGCTAAGATCTAACTGATAATTCAGAGCCCTATTTGTATATTTTGGGCTACTCTTCCATAAATTCCTTGCACTTCTCTCCATTGAAATTTATATCGTGATTTTTCTGGCTACTTACACAGTCTCCCTAAACTTATATGCTGCTATTTGTCTCTGCTGGTAGTGTCTCACTGCTTGAAAAAAACTCTTCACATTTTCTGCAGCTTTCAAGATTTCATTGAACCTGCTCTTTTTCTGATAGTTTAAAAAAATTACTAGATAAGATCAATTCCAATATCTAGACTGAGGGAGCCCTACTGTTAACACTTTCCCATTCCAAACAATCTTCATTTATCACCATTCTTTGTTCCTGTCACCAAGCCAGATTTTTTTTAAATGGTAAAATATTCTTCTCAGTCTTTGCAACACAAATAAGGGGAGAAAATTATTTGCATTTATATGATGACTGAGTTTCCCTCCCCTCCTCCTCTTTTTCATAAAATGATTCTTCAAAAGCTTCTTTAAATTTATTTCTTCAGAAATTTATACCTGTTCCTCTGGGAAATATTTTTTAAGCTTATATTAGATGGTGTTTGTCTGGAAATTGATACCATGAGGAAAAGTTGGTTATGTTCCCTGCTTACAGATGAAGTTAAATTAATATGTACTTATACAAGAATGTTCAGGGCCTAAATATAGGAAATTATTTTGAGAGATGTGAAGACAAATCCAAGTGGAGAATGGATAGAAATTATCTGAAAAAAATACAGGCAAAAGCACAGCTACCCCTGGAAGAAAATGGTGACATTTCACATTGCTGTAAGGAGGAAAGGGACTTTCTGAATTACTCAGATTGGATATTGATTAACCTTAGTTCACTGCCTGCACTGACCCTGTGGAATTTTAGGACATTTTGGAAATGGTGGATGCCTTTATTTCTAACTTCCTCAGCCCTTGCACAGACAGAAATGGCCAAGGCAGATTGGACTTCTAGGTGTTTGTGGGGATGAGCAAATTTTGACTGTCTTTCATTTCCAAGACCAAATTGTAAAAGAATTATTATGCACTGTATCAGGCACTGAGTCATAGAAGTATCTACGGCTTCCCCCATCTCTGGCCATGTGACCTGAGTCCTAACCAAGATCAACACTGTCCTTGGGGAAATGGGCAGGGGCATTTAGACCATCGAAAACCCCTCAAATACTGCCACTGTGGGAGTGGTTTCACCTATTTAAGAAATGCTCCTGGAAATTGGAAAGCTTGCAAGCGGTGTTTCTTGTTTTCAGTACTTACACAGTTCTTGACGTTGAGATCCGCGCCATACATGATCAGGAGTCGGATCATCTTATAGCGGTTCAGTCTCACCGCATCATGCAACGGGGTATCTCCTTCCTAGAGAAGCAGAGTCAACAGGTTCAAGCTGGGTCTGAGGCCAGGAAGTGGGTCCTGCAAGGGCACCCAGGCTTGGGAGAGTGATTCCAAATACAAAAGCAGTGAAGCTTTGGGAAACCCGAGCGTGTCCAGCTACTCACTCTGTCTTTGGCGTTGAGGTCTGCCTCACAGGCGATAAGATGCTCCGCGCACTCATAGTGGCCAGTCCTCACCGCCACATGCAGCGCTGTGCTGAGCAACTGGAAAATTGGAAAACGCTGCTGATTCGCTAGGAATGAGGACAGAGGCTGTCCCAGACCCCTAGACATGTGAGAGGGGTAGAAGTGGTCACTAGGGTGCCTGCACACAGCATGGGCCTCCAGATGACTTTAATGGAGAGGAGAGGTTAGGAGATGAAGGAGTGGGGGAGGAGGAGGGGCGGGTAGGGGAGAAGGAGGAGTGGGGAGGGAAGAATGGGAGAAGTGGAGAAGGGGGTGGCAGGGAGGGGGAAGGGGTGAATGAAGGGAGAAGAAGAAGAAATACCTTATCTCGGGCGCTAATTTTTGCTCCTTTGTTCAGCAACAATTTTAAAACATCTAGGTTTCCTCCACGGCTTGCCCAGTGGATGGCCGTGGATTCAAGCTACACCGGGATGGAAAAAGACCCAACAACGTGAAGGATAATGTGGTCTGGGGAATTAGAACCTGATTGCTAGGGCATCCGTGATAGTACTGAGTTGTCCCCATCTAGATTGCCAATTCTAACTGGAGTCAAAGGTTCTTACCAAATGTGTTAGCTAAATTACGTGTGTGTGTGCGCATGTGTGTGTCTTATTAGTAGGCTCTTAATAAATCTAATAATGTTTTAAAAGAATAAGAACGGCCATTTATTGAGACATTTCTCATGCCAACATGGTGCTACACTCTAGACACCTTGATTCTTCCAGCAACATTTTGAGGTAGATGTTACTATGCACATTTTGCAGATAAGAAAAACCAGGTTCCAAAAAGTTCAAGTTTCTAGCCCAAGGAAACACAATTAATAAGAGGCAGAATACATAGTCCAACCCCCATCTGCCTGGAACTTCTAACTACTTTTGTCAAATGTACTCAAAAGTTCTAAACACATGTATTTAAAAATTCTAGCAGAATAAAAGTAGTCCCTTCCAAAATATTTTAATCTGAATCTGACACCTCATCTAGGGTCCCTGTCGCTCTTTCTCTACCTCTGTGGGTTTTCTGCTCTCATTTTTGCTAGCACAGCCTCTGTACCTCAACTACAGTCACTTATGTCTACAGTTGTAACGTGTATAGTTACACCTGAGAGACCCTCTCCTCACTGATCTATGTGGTTGATATGCCCCTGGCCTTAATCCCACACTCATGATTTTTAGTTTCCATGCAAACTTCATATTTTGTTTCTTTATTTTTTTTCAATGTGTTTATGTTTTGGATTCAATTTTGGCCAAGTCCTTTGGATTTCTTTGATATCCCGTTTCTGCTTTGCTATAAAGTCAAAATGAGCTGCATTTAAATACATAAAGAATTTTCCCAGCTCAATCTGCAGTTCATAAATTATGCTGCATCCTGGTCTTTGTAGAAATTACAGTGATTGAATTATTGAGGTCTGAATAGCAGCTACTTTCCACAGATGCAATTCATTTCATATTCAGTCTAGCCCTAAATCTCATTGGTAACAATTGGCATCTATCATATAAAGTGTACAGCTAGAGAATTCATATATGTTGCTGGCAGCCAAGGGACCATGAGCAGGCTGCCCTGTGAACAATGGAGGGACACGGCTGTTGAAAGGCAAGTGTCGAAAATGAATGACTAACTCACTGATGAGGATATTGAATTCAGCTGAACAGCTTTCACTTTCTTCTTTTCCCTGAAATATTCCTCTATTTTCAGTATGTATGGAAAATATTTTCACATGACCTACTCTCTTCTCCCAACTTTTCTTTATTTGGAGAAATGAGCTTTTGCCTAGTTCTCTCAGATCAATTTTCAGTCCAATCAGTCCGGTTTTGCATTGGAGGTTTTCCGGAGCTTCATATAGTCTACTTCTTTTGGCTCATTCCCAAGCAAAGAAATATATTTACCATATCACGGAATTCGATCTGGGCTCCAGCTTCCATTAACTTCTCCACAATTGCCAAATGTCCTTCCAAGCATGATCTGTGAAGAGCTGTCCGTTTATACTGTCAGAACAGAGATTTTAAAAAGAGATAGCAATAAATATAAAAATGTGCATAAACCCTTTTAAGAGCTATGAAGCTGGAGATTCTGATGACCTAACTGATAGAAACTCAAGTGCTTCTTTATGAATAGAAATGTCAAAGTTAACTAAAATTGCAGAATCAGAACAATTATCCTGCAACTAATATTTGAGCTTCCTTCAACATACATTTCTAAGGGCTCAAAGGCCTACGTTGAGGAATGTGAATTTAAAGGCTCAAAACTATCTAAATGCTGACATCTCCCTTTCTTGTATCTTGCACCTTCCTTGTTCATGTAACATTACCATGCAGATCAGACAGTTTTCTTGTATCTGGGACTGTTGCTAGACTGACTATCAAAAAGTTTCCATTCATTTTTAGGAGAATGGGAGACATGTTTTTAGTTCAACTTCAGAAGCAATCCCCAATTTCACTTCATGGGGGAAAGAATACAAAAGGATTAGTGATTTCTGATAAATTGGCTTTATTTGAATGGGCAAATGGACTATTAGAGCTGGAACAACTTTAGGCATTATTTCACCCAATGCCCCATGTTTTACAGATAAGGAAACCACAGCCCAGAGGATGCAAATTAGCTGCTCAAAACCAAATAGCCAAGTAGTGGTACAACTGGCCCCTGAACTCCAATCTCCAGATTTCCTATCTAGTGTTGACATGTTTGGTTTTAATCAAAGATGATGCTAATAATATATCTCTAAAGGTGACTTTTTGGTCCACATTAAAAATCTTATCATAAAGATCTAAGAAGTTAAAGAAAAACTGAAAAATCAGCCAGATGTATGTGAGTGCAAAAGACAATCCAATCCAATATCTATTTATTTTTTGGACCACTGAACTCTCCTATTAGGCTCCTGGCACACTCAGCAACAGCTGGGGAAACTGTTTCAGGTGGAAGGACTTTGGCATTATATTAGCAAGACTGCAGTAAAGCATAAGAAACATAAAATTAATGAGCTGGATTTTGCAGTGCTTTGCATGAGTCTTACCTCATCACAAACATCTGGGTTGTTCTTGTCTGACAAGAATTTTTCTACTACTGGCAGTTTATTCTCCAGAGCAGCCTTCAGAAACGTAGGCACATCCACAGGTTCCGTCTAAAGCCAAAAAATATAGATAGATAGATAGATAGATAGATAGATAGATAGATAGATAGATA